>NC_041358.1:6610382-6645382 GCF_900634415.1 Cottoperca gobio | reverse complement strand
TACATCATCACTCTCCTGACTGGAAAGGCCCGGTCATGGGCTACAGCCGTCTGGGAACAGCAGGGCCCTTCGTGTAATGACTACAGGGTCTTTACCGATGAGATGCGCCGGGTTTTCGACCATCCAGTAGAAGGTAAAGACGCTGGTAACAGACTGATCCAGCTGCGTCAAGGCGGCTCTAGTGTGGCAGAGTATGCTGTGCTCTTCCGAACCCTGGCTCCTGTAAGTGGGTGGAATGAGGGGGCCCTGATAACAGCGTTCCGGCATGGCCTCTGTGGCGGAATCAAGGATGAGCTGGCAGCTAAAGATCCGGTGTCAGACCTGGAGTCCCTAATTGACCAGACTATCCGTCTCGATAACCGTATGTGGGAGAGGCGTCGCGATCGACAAATGGACAGTCGCCCCAGTTCCGGAGTCACAGCTTCAACCTCCGCTCCGCTTCAGTGGCCTCGGGAACCTCAGAGTAACCCACCTTGTCCTGAGGAGCCAATGCAGCTTGGCGGTACTCGCCTGTCCCAGGCAGAACGGAACCGGAGGATGAGAGAGAGACGCTGCCTCTATTGTGGAGGCCCTAACCACTTTCGTTCCTCATGTCCCGAGCTTGCGGGAAAAGCCCAGCCCCGTCCAGGAGAGGGAGAACTGTGACGGGTTACTCCCTCAGCCTCGACTTCGTGCCTGCAGCTCCCGGTCACCATCTCCTGGGAGAACCAACATCATCCTCTTCAGGCCCTCATTGACTCTGGCGCTGCAGGGAATTTCTTGGATCTCACCCTTGCCAGGGCCCTTCACCTGCCCATCTCCAGGCTGGACCATCCACTCTCAGTGACCGCCTTGGATGGTAGGCCCTTGGGACAAGGTACTGTGACTCATGTTTCCTCTCCTGTTGTCTTGTCTATTTTTGGCAATCATCACGAAAAGATTCAGTTTAATCTTATTCATTCTCCCAAGTTCCCTGTTGTGCTAGGGTTCCCCTGGTTATCTCACCACAGCCCTCACATCAATTGGTCTTCAAGAACTGTGGTTGAGTGGGGTCCCAATTGCAAGTCCTCCTGTCTCCTCACTAGAGCTGTGCCTCCAGCCCCTAAGCTTCCTAGCTCTCTCGAGTTGTCCCGAGTCCCCTCAGAGTACCACGACCTAGCTGAGGTATTTAGCAAGAGGAGGGCCACTTCCCTGCCCCCTCATAGGCCCTTTGACTGTGCCATTGATCTCCTTCCAGGCTCTTTCCCTACACGAGGTAGGATCTTCTCCCTGTCACCCGCTGAGACCCAAGCTATGGAGGATTATATCAAGGACTCCCTGACTGCTGGGATCATTCGCCCCTCGTCCTCCCCTGCTGGTGCCGGATTCTTTTTTGTTGGGAAGAAGGTGGCGGCCTCAGGCCATGCATAGATTACAGGGGGTTAAACAAGATCACGGTGAGGAACCGTTACCCCTTGCCTTTAATGACCACTGCTTTTGAACTCCACCAAGGGGCAACCGTCTTCACCAAGTTGGACCTCCGTAACGCCTACCATTTGGTCCGGGTCAGGGAGGATGACGAGTGGAAGACGGCGTTCAACACACCAACGGGCCACTACGAGTACTTAGTGATGCCGTTTGGCTTAACCAACGCCCCGGCAGTGTTCCAGGCACTCATCAACGAGGTATTGAGAGAGACGTTGAACCGTTTTGTCTTTGTTTATTTGGATGACATTTTGATTTTCTCCAAGTCCCTCCATGAACATGTCCATCATGTCAGAGTCGTCCTCCAGCGCCTGTTGGAAAGCCACCTCTTTGTCAAACCTGAGAAGTGTGAATTCCATGTCTCCAAGGTGTCCTTTTTGGGCTTCATCCTGTCCAAAGGGAGTCTCATCACGGACCCCAAGAAGACTCAAGTTATCCGGGATTGGCCCCAACCCTCTTCGGTCAAGGAGGTACAACGGTTCATTGGCTTTGCCAATTTTTATAGGAAGTTTATCAGGAACTTCAGTGCTGTTGCTGCCCCCATGACTGATCTCACCAAGAAGAAATCTGGCCCCTTTAAGTGGTCTCCAGTGGCAGAGCGGGCCTTCCAGGATCTGAAGATGAGATTTTCCTCCGCCCCCATCCTTACCTTACCCGACCTCTCCCTCCCCTTCATGGTTGAGGTGGACGCCTCGGATGTGGCAGTGGGGGCTGTGCTCTCCCAGCGTCCGGCTGATGGAAAACTCCGTCCGTGTGCCTTCTTCTCTGCTCGCCTTTCGCCTGCTGAGAGGAACTATGATGTTGGAGATCGTGAGCTCCTGGCTATCAAGATGGCCTTGGAGGAGTGGCGCCACTGGCTGGAGGGGGCCCAACACCCTTTTGCTGTTTGGACCGACCACAAAAACCTGGAGTACATTCAGAGGGCCAAATGTCTCAACCCCAGGCAGGCAAGATGGGCTCTTTTTTTTAATAGATTTTATTTTATTTTGTCCTTCCGCCCCGGTTCGAAGAACCAGAAGCCTGATGCACTCTCTAGACTGTTTCACAGGTCAGATGGTGAGAGAGTTCCAGTACCCATCCTCCCGAGCTCGAGGATTGTGGCTCCTGTCCGATGGGGAGTCGAGTCACTGGTTCGCCAGGCCCAGAAGAGGGAGCCAGACCCCGGGAATGGACCCTCCAACCGGGTATTTGTCCCAACTGTGGTGCGATCCCAAGTTCTGCAGTGGGGGCACTCTTCACGGCTTACCAGCCACCCGGGAGCACGCAGGACTCTGGAGTTTGTTAAGAGGCGGTTCTGGTGGCCTGGCATGAATGCGGATGTGAGGTCCTTTGTTGCTGCTTGCTCTGTCTGTGCCCAGAGTAAGAGCGCCCATACCCCGCCTCATGGTTTCCTTCACCCTCTACCCATCCCCAAGCGGCCCTGGTCCCACATCTCCTTGAACTTTGTTACAGGCCTTCCCCCCTCTCAGGGAAACGGTCATGTTGGTTATTGTCGACCAGCTTTTCCAAGGCGTGTCGGGTCGTTCCCCTGCCCAAACTCCCTTCGGCACTAGGGACTGCCGAGGCTGTGTGCCAGAATGTCTTCAGGTTCTTTGGTCTCCCCCTGGATGTGGTCTCGGATCGTGGGCCCCAGTTTACCTGCGCAGTTTTGGAGGGCCTTCTGCAAACTGATTGGGGCTACGGTGAGTCTCTCCTCAGGGTTCCATCCTGAGTCCAATGGTCAGACTGAGAGGCTAAATCAGGACCTGGAAATCCATCCTCCGATGCCTGGCCTCCTCCAATCCATAATCATGGAGCAGGTTTGTGATATGGGCTGAATATGCACATAATACCTTGTGTTCTTCTGCTACAGGTCTCAGTCCCTTCGAGTGCCAGTTTGGTTTTCAGCCTCCACTCTTCCCTGACCAAGAGACTGAGGTGGGTGTTCCCTCGGCCCAGAGCTTTGTCCGACGGTGCAGGCGGGTCTGGCGCAAGGCCCGGTCTACCCTGCAGCGGTCCGCATGCCAGTACCAGCGCCATGCCAACCGCCGCCGCAGACCTACACCACCGCTACGTCCGGGGCAGAGGGTCTATCTGTCGACACGGGATCTTCCTCTACGGGTGGAGTCCCGCAAGCTGGCGCCACGGTTCGTGGGGCCCTTCTAGATCTTGAGGAGGATCAACCCAGTGGCTTACCGTCTCCAACTTCCTCGGTCCATGCGGGTCAATCCCACCTTCCACGTCTCTCGCCTACGCCCTGTCGCCACAAGTCCTTTGGTCCCTCCAGCTAAACCCCCTCCGCCCCCCAGAATCGTTGATGGTGGCCCTGCTTATTCAATCCACCGCCTAATGGATTCTCGCCGGGTGGGGAGGGGCCTTCAATACCTGGTGGACTGGGAGGGCTATGGTCCTGAGGAGCGGTCCTGGGTCCCGTCTCGGCATGTTCTCGATCCGGGCCTCATCGAGGCCTTCCATCAGAGCCACCCTGATCGCCCGTGTGGGAACGTCAGGAGACGTTCATAGGGAGGGGGGTCCTGTCAGGGTTTTTGGACTGCAGTTGCTCTTTGGACCATGTGGGGTCGCCACCGTTCATTTCTGTGTGTCATGTGCTTGTCTTTATTGTTTCATTGGTTGCACCTGTTCCTTGTTTGCTAGCCTTTATAATCTGCCTGTTTTCTTCTGTTCATTGCTGAGTCTTGAATTGTTGCCGGAGGCCAAGTTTGTGAGTTTTTGATCTGTCTCTTGAAGTGTCTGTTTTTGTGTCTTGAGTTCCTGAGTTAACTGCATTTTTACTCTTTAGTTCTTGAGATCCTTTTGCTGCCTGCTTTTCGGATATCCTCTGTTGATCCTGTTTTTGCCCAGACTTTAACTGTTGTCTGGATGTATTTTGAGTTTTGTCCTGCCACCTGTTCTAAAAGTAAAGACTTTTCTGACTCACTCCAAGCCTGTGTCTGTCTCTGCACCTGAGCCTATCACCCCAACAGACCCTGTCAGAATTATAGCCAAATGCAACTGATTGTTTTCATGTATGTAAGCTGTGTCTCAGTTGTACACTCTATAAATACTATGAAATATACATTACTAAGACATTCTGTTGGACGTCAACCAAACTACAACTTTTAAAGCTACTGCCAACATTATATTTGAAAACCTTTAGAGAAGCAAAACATTAGTTAATTCATCGTTTTCCAAAAACTAAAATCACAGTAATACTGAATTTTATGTTTGAGATTTCAGAATAATTCCTTGGAAATAATAATTTGGTACTAATTACAGGGGAAAACAGTAATTTCCTCAAAAGAAATGCTGAAGTTTTTCCCAAGTAAAGATGAATTCATTTATTGATTGAAAACTTTATTGGAGCCTTGTTTAATAATATAATTTCCCAAAGACAAAGTATAAATGTTTGCATGTTCAGCCGACCTTTTGGCAATATAGTGTAACATGAAACCCATAGACTGTTGAAAACACAGCTGTAATATTTGTATCATGTCTTATTTTACTTGACAAAGTTCCTTGTAAATAAAAGCCCAGGAGCATCATGTCTCGTTGAGTTTTTCATGTTGTAACTTCCTGTTTTGTTGTGTAACTACCTCTTGTTTCTCAATCCAGTTCCCTTTACTTCCTCTTGGTGTGGTTTCCCGTCATCAGAGAAGCGAAACGTGAGGGCGGGGGGGCATCTGTGTTTTCATAACTGATAAGTGGTGCAGACAACACAGTACCACTCGACTTCACCTTTTTGAACTTGGGGTGTATTTTTCATTTTAGGGAAATGTTGTAGTGTAATGCGGCTGTAGAGAGGGCATACGACTGTACTAGACTATGCATGATAACCCTGTGAGCACCTCTCACACAGGCTAGATAAGGATGTGTAATGTCTCGTCGAGTTTGTTGAGTATTTCATGTTGTAATTTCCTGACTTTGCTTGAAAACAGAGCGGGTTTGTTTGCACATTAAGCACAAAGGGTTCGACTCGTGGAGGACAAATAAAAATTCCTCTGTCCACTTTTCCTGAATGTTCCTATGCTCGTCTTGTATGGCTCGTACCTTTCTTTTTTAACGGGAGCAGCTGTTGTCTGTCCACAAACCACATCTCCAGCATCTTCCTCTCGATTTACGGTGGTTTGATGCTCCAAAGACAAATCTTAATTTTCCTCGTTTGTCACGCTTTGTTTCTGTCCAACAGGTGTGCAACTTTTTAATAAGAAATCGATCCATTTTACGTCTGTAGAAACACGCAAACTAGCATGTAATGGTGAAACGAGTCGTCCGGACTAACGCAGGTTGGTCGTAGTATCCTCCAATTTAAATGTTCAAATTTAGCGATATAAATAATTTTTTTGCAAATGTCCATATTCACAAGCATGCTTATGTTAACATATTTTTAATGAGCTTAAGTTGATTTATTTCTATACTAGCTCACCATGTATCTACCCGTCCAAGAACACATTCACCATTGTCGTGCTGATAGACCGCCAAAACTGGCAACTCCGCAGTGAGTCAGTGTCGGCCGAGCAAGTTTAAATATCTTGTTTCTGTCTATATTTGCATCTTTTATCAATTATCATGATCAATTATTTGTATTATTTGTAGGCTAATAGAGCAGACACTGTGTTTTAATGGGTTGTATGTAATAGCCCTGCTTGTTTTTAGTGTTTTTATGAAATATCTGTATTGACTCCATAATCATATCTATCCCCCCCTTTATTTAGCCCACTGCCACGCGAGCCACCAATGGCTTGGCGAGCCGCAGGAAGCTCGCGAGCCGCGCAATGAGTAACACTGCTCTAGAGCACTGATACGAGGACGTGTCTTTTCTGTAACACACACACACACACACGCACGCATGCACACGCACGCGCGCACACACACACACACACACCAATGCATAAACACTTGAATCAAGCTGTGTGTGTGTGTGAGTGTGTGAACAGACGTGGTGTAAACGTACCTGAAGTCGAGGCAGAATGATGTCACACATCCTCTCTGAGTGAAGAAGCTCGTCAATGAACTCATCCACATGCATCAGTTCAAACTCTATTACAAAAAAGAAAAACGATTTCTGAACGATTTCCTCATGTATCCACAACATATTCAGAGTTTAAAAACCAACGTTGTCAAAACAAATATTGACATTATGGATCCTGTGGGAGAAAATCCCTGAAGCTTGGGCCGGATGTCCTCAGGATCTTCACCACACGATAACAATACTTCTATATTGCTTTCAAAAATCAACAGAGTTCAAGGAGTTTCAATAGAATAAGAGTTTACTGAAGAATCAACACAGTACAGCAAACACGAGTCGGTCCAAGGAGTGATTGAATAACAAATCACACACCTCTTAGTTTATACATTTTCCTTATCTTTCAAAGTTGACACCATTGTTCCAAAAAGTCAGTGTCCACTGTGCACCAGTAGTTATCTTTTTCTTCAAATACTCCCTAACTTTCCCACAGCGGAGAAAAAAAACTGTGTTTTCAAATACTCCTGACAACAGCACATTCTGCTGACACTTTATCTATTCTTACTTAACTAGTGGTATAACTAGTAACTAATGTTATTTTAGCTGTTAACCTTTACTTTCCATGACCTCACCTTCTGCCTTTACACCATTAAATCTCAGTGTCTGTCGTATAGACTAAAATACTCTAATGATTAACAGTATACAAATATCTTCATGTTTCAGGCAGTTGCTAACTAAAATCATTATTCTGCTTCAAACAATATCCCACAATCCTTCAAGTTAACGAGGATGTTTTCATTCCCTCCCTTCTTTCTTCATTCTTTACTTACTTTTGTCTCTTCGGTGTGTCTTGTTATTTTCCTTATAGGGAGTTTAAAGTGTGTATTTTCTTTCTCATTTTCAATATTTTTTTACGTTTTCTGGTCATTTTTTTTCCACACTGACATGGATATAATTCTGGTAGAGAAATTGGAGAAACGCCTAACACATCTATATAATTTAATGAAATAACTATTTTCTTTCCCTTGCTCCTTTTCATCCTTCCTGTCTTCCTTGTTCTCTTCTGTCTTACTCAATTTCTTTACTTTACTCTTCTTCCTACCTTTCTATACCTTCCTTGCTTGTGTGCTCCTTCCTTACCTCTCTCAGCCATCTTTTCTTATCTCTTACCTCATCCCTTTTGGTCTTTCCTTTCATCCTTCTGGCCTCCTTCACTACTTTTTCCCTCCTCTTCTGTTACTGTGACACTCCTTTCTTCATCCATTCCTTTATCATTTTACTTCCACATTTTTACTGCTGCTTCATTTATTTTACCTTACTTTGCTCCTTGCTGTCTATCTGATCATGTTTATTTGTGTTGGAAAAATATTCCTAATAACACCACGAAGTCAGGATCCAAATCAAATAAAAGGGTTTAATCAATATTCTTGCAAGAAGGAGCCGAGTTTTATTCATACAAAGGATGATCAAACTCACGCACATACAGGTTGTAAGTTCTGCTGTGTTGCTCACCGGAGCAACTCTCCCAGCCTCAGTATTTATACCCATTCAAAGAACAGGAAGTCATGAAGAGCTTCCAGGTCAGTCTTCCTTTGTTCAACAAGATGGGGGTTTACAGTAAACACAGATGTACTAATCAACACAGGTCCCAGACGTACTAATTCAACCGACTGAGGACTGTTCTTTGATTGAGCAGTTCACCTCCTGTCCCCTGCTGTGTTTAACACTGCGTCGTTCCTCCTGTCCCCTGCTGTGCTTAACAATTAGTATTTCCTGTATTTTCCTATAAATTTGTCACATACACACTCAAACACAGTACAATGTGTCGTGCAATTATTTTGTGTCAAGCTCCCAAAAGCAACTCACAAAAAAAGAAAGAAATATTTTCTTCCTACGCATTCAATGCTGCTTACTCAATTTCTATCTTCCTCCCTTTCTCCACATGAGATGAACAGTGGTTATGCAAACATAGCAAACTTGAGATTATATTACATTAACCTACCAAGGATGTGTTTTTAATAATTGTTATTTTTATTCTCCATCAGTGCTGCTCAGAGTCAAAAAACTAACTCCAAACTGGAGGTCCTGCAGTGTCACTTCACCTGGACACCAGCAGGTCCTTACCTTTACATCTCAGTGAAAAACTGAAGGACATCGGCACCGAGGAGGGAAACAGCTGGCAGGGTCACATTTACAACCTGCGGGGGTTCATTGAATACAAGCTGGGGTTCACTGAAGAAGCCCAGAGTTTCTTCAACAAGGCTACATGATGAGAAACGCAGATGAGTGTCCCTGGTTAGTGGTGAACTACGGGAACCTGGCTTGCCTGCACCACCACCTGGGAGACCCAGCAGAGAGTGAGAGAGAGAGAGAGCCATCAGGATGCAACCGGACATGGTGGAGTGGAACACCAGCCATGTTTTAGGGTTAGTGAATGCTTCAAAGCACAGCAGCACAGGGCTGGGGGCTGACATCGTGGTGAAAATTAGAATCAACAAAGAACAGGATCCAGTGAACTTGTACTTTGCTGTTCACTACCTTGAGCAATGTGTTAAGAAAGGAGAAAGAATTGAAGATGAAGCACGTGAACTAGCCAGGGAGTTTTGAGAAATCCTGTCAGCAGCTACAGTGGTATGAAACCCTTACTTAGCGTTTACATAAACTATTTATCTGTTGATGAGGCCATTGATTTGGCAGAGGAGGTTCTGAAAAACCATCCAGATGAGCGTTATCTGAAGGGATGTGCTGCACTCTGCTATGAAGAGAAGATCAATTTCAATGACAGTCTCCCAAAACGAAGCATGATAGACAGAGCAATCAATCTCCATGAAGAGATGATTTCTCTTTACCCTCGTTCCTCACTTAAGAAGAAAATAGACCTCGCAAATATATATGCAAAGTCAACTAACGGCCTGGCTAAAGCTGAGCAGATATACCAGGAACTGCTAGAAAGGGATCTTGAACCAACAGATGCTTTACAACAGGGGTCTCAGACTCGCGGCCCGCGGGCCAATTGCGGCCCGCTGGACGATATTTTGTGGCCCCCTACTTGACATCAAAGTTTAGTGTTAGTGTGGCCCGCGCGTTTTCTCCCGCGAGTCGTTGCCTTGGGCGTTTTATATTTGTTTTAATCACTTATAGGCTACCATAGCTCAGGCTTGTGACAGCAACGTTTTTTTTTGTCACCCAGCCCGTCATGTCTTTCTCAAAACTTGCCGTGAAGAGAAAGGTTTGCGACGAGTACAGACAATTTCAGGAAAAGTGGGAGACGGAATATTTTTTTGTTGAGCACAGGGGCATCCCGACGTGTCTTATATGCACAGAGAAAGTTGCGGTGCACAAGGAATACAACATCAGACGTCATTACTCAACTAGACATGTTGAGGAGTATGCAAAATACCAGGGAGATGAGAGAGAGGACCGGGTCGCCAATCTTAAAACATGTCTACTGAGGCAACAAGATCTTTTCAAGAAAGCAATCAAAGAGAGCGATGCGGCAGTCGAAGCTAGCTACGTGGTGAGTGAGATGATTGCTAAGGCGGGAAAGCCATTGAAAGACGGCGAGTTCATCAAAAAGTGTATGTTACAGGCTGCAAGTATAGTCTGTCAGGAAAAGAAGGGTCAGCAAAGCAACATCAGCCTTTCAGCCAACACAGTGGCAGAGCGCATTTCTGACCTGTCGGGTAACATATACGATCAACTGCGTGAGAAAGCTAAACATTTCCGTGCATACTCAGTTGCTCTTGATGAGAGCACAGACATCACTGACACGGCGCAGCTCGCAATGTATGTCCGCGGTGTTGACGACAATTTTGAAGTGATGAAGGAGTTGCTCACAGTGATTCCAATGCATGGCCAGACCACCGCTCAGGAAATATTCTGCCAGCTGTGTGATGCCATTCTGGATGCTGGTTTACCATGGAAGAGGTTTGCTGGAATAACAACTGACGGAGCGCCATCAATGACAGGGAGGAGAAATGGACTGGTGGCACTTGTTCAAAGAAAACTGGGAGATGAGGGTGTGGAGGAGGCCATTGCTCTGCACTGCACTATCCATCAGCAGGCCCTTTGCAGCAAATGTCTGAAGTTTGACAATGTGATGTCTGTCGTTGTTCCGCGCCTTTTTGGAGGAAATAGAGTCAGCATATGAGGATGTGCTCTACTTCACCAAGGTACGTTGGCTCAGCAGGGGAAACATCTTGAAGAGGTTCTTTGAGTTGAGAGCAGAAGTGAAAGCCTTCATGGAGAAGGATGGGATGGCTGTTCCTGTGCTAAGTGATCCCAAATGGCTCATTGACTTAGCTTTTCTTGTTGACATCACACAGGAGCTGAATGTACTGAACAAGAAATTACAAGGCCAGGGGCAGCTGGTCAGTGCTGCCTATGACAACGTCAGAGCATTCTTCACAAAACTTGGAAAGCCCAGCTCTCTCAGACAAACCTCTGCCATTTCCCAGCATGCAAGGCACTCATGGATGTGGGCACACCATTCAGTGGTGAGAAGTATGCTGATGCCATTGTAAAGCTACAGGAGGAATTGGATCACAGGTTTGCAGACTTCAAGACACACAGAGCCAATTTTCAAATGTTTGCTGACCCCTTCTCCTTCGATGTGCAAGATGCCCCTCCTGTGCTTCAAATGGAGCTCATTGACCTGCAGTGCAATTCTGAACTCAAAGCCAAGTTCAGGGAGGTGAATGGAAAAGCAGACAAGCTTGGACAATTTTTGAGAGAATTGCCCCCCACCTTCCCTGAGCTTTCCAGGATGTTCAAGCGGACCATGTGCCTTTTTGGGAGCACATACTGTATCAGTGTGAAAAGCTCTTCTCCACCATGAACTTTAATAAGTCAAAGTACAGGTCCAAACTTACTGATGAACATCTTCAAGCCATACTGAGGGTCTCAATTGCTTCCTCCCTCAAGCCAAATGTGGCTCAGCTGTGTAAGAGGAAGCACTGCCAGGTCTCTGGCAGCAAGGAGTAGGTTAGAGAAGCATATGTTCTGAAGAACCGTTCATGTTATTCTGTTATTATATTGTATATTGTTATATTATATTGTTATTATTAAAGATTGAGAAGATTGGATCAGTTGAACTTTTTTTTGGAATAATAGAAACACTTTTTTTGTGGAATATTTGATGCGGCCCAGCCTCCCCCAGAATCTACCTCCAGCGGCCACCAGGTAAATTGAGTTTGAGACCCCTGCTTTACAACAACTTCGAAGCTACTGGGTGCCTAAATTTCCCCCGGGATCAATAAAGTATCTATCTATCTGTAACCATGGTGTTTTCCTTTGCACTGTATTGTAAGAACATAGTGAACTCTATAGCCTTTGAAATGTGCTTTTCTGAAAGCTTTGAGTTCCATCCATCTAGCCATCCATCGTCTACCGCTTATCCAGGGATCGGGTCGCGGGGGCAGCAGCTCCAGTAAGGAACCCCAATCTTCCCTTCTCCGGACCACATCCTCCAGCTCCGACTGGGGGATCCCGAGGCGTTCCCAGGCCAGTGAGGAGATATAATCTCTCCACCGAGTCCTGGGTCTTCCCCGGGGTCTCCTCCCAGCTGGACGTGCCTGGAACACTTCCCTAGGGAGGCGCCCAGGTGGCATCCTTACTAGATGCCCGAACCACCTCAACTGGCTCCTTTCAACGTAATGGAGCAGCGGCTCTACTCCGAGTCTCTCACGGATGGCTGAGCTTCTCACCCTATCTCTAAGGGAGACGCCAGCCACCCGTCTGAGAAAACCCCTTTCGGACGCTTGTACCCGTGATCTCATTCTTTCGGTCATGACCCAGCCTTCATGACCATAGGTGAGGGTAGGAACGAAGATCGACCGGTATATTGAGAGCTTTGCCTTCTGGCTCAGCTCTCTTTTCGTCACAACGCTGCGGTAAAGTGACTGTAATACTGCCCCTTCTTCTCCGGCCAATCTCTCGCTCCATCGTCCCCTCACTCGCGAACAAGACCCCGAGGTACTTGAACTCCTTCACTTGGGGTAATGGCTCATTCCCTACCCGGAGTAGGCAATCCACCGGTTTCCTGCTGAGAGCCATGGCCTCAGATTTAGAGGTGCTGATCCTCATCCAAACCCCTGCACACTCGGCTGCGAACCGATCCAGTGACTGTTGAAGGTCACATACCGATGATGCCATAAGGACCACATCATCTGCAAAGAGCAGCGATGAGATCCTCAGGTCACCGAACTGCAACCCCTCTCCTCCACGACTACACCTAGATATCCTATCCATGAAAATCACGAACAGGATTGGTGATAAAGCGCTGCCCTGGCGGAGGCCAACATTCACTGGAAACGAGTCCGACTTACTGCCGAGTATCCAGACACAACTCTCGCTTTGGGCGTACAGGGATTGGATGGCCCTCAAAAGTGACCCCCTCACCCCATACTCCCGCAGCACCTCCCACAGTATCACCCGGGGACCCGGTCATACGCCTTCTCCAGATCCACAAAACACATGTAGACCGGATGGGCGTACTCCCAGGCCTCCTCCAGGATCCTTGCAAGAGTAAAGAGTTGGTCTGTTGTTCCACGACCAGGACGGAATCCGCATTGTTCCTCTTCAATCAGAGGTTCAACTACCGGCCGAACCCTCCTTTCCAGTACCTTGGAGTACACTTTACCAGGGAGGCTGAGAAGTGTGATACCCCTGTAGTTGGCACACACTCTCTGGTCCCCCATTTTAAATAGGGGAACCACCACCCCGGTATGCCAACCTTTAGGAACTGTCCCAGACTTCCACGCAATGTTGACGAGGCGTGTCAACCAAGACAGCCCCTCAACACCCAAAGCCTTCAGCATTTCTGGACGGATCTCATCAACCCCTGCGGCTTTGCCACTGTGGAGTTGTTTGACTACCTCAGTGACTTCCATCAGGGAAATTGATGATGATCCCCCATCAGATTCCAGCTCTGCCTCTACCATAGAGGGCGTGTTAGTCGGATTCAGGAGTTCCTCAAAGTGCTCCTTCCACCGGCCGATAACCTTCTCAATTGAAGTCAGCAAGGTCCCACCCTTGCTGTACACAGTTTGGATGGTTCCTCGCTTCCCCCTCCTGAGGTGCCGGATGGTTTTCCAGAAGCACCTTGGTGCCGACCGAAAGTCCTTCTCCATAGCTTCTCCGAATTTCTCCCACACCCGCTGCTTTGCCTCTGACACGGCAGAAGCTGCCGCCCTTCAAGTCCTTCGATACCCTGCAACTGTTTCCGGAGTCCTCCCGGATAACATAACCCGGAAGGACTCCTTCTTCAGTCGGACGGCTTCCCTGACCACCGGGGTCCACCACGGTGTTCGAGGGTTACCGCCCCTTGAAGCACCTAAGACCTTGAGACCACAGCTCATCACCGCAGCTTCAGCAATAGAGGTTTTGAACATCGCCCACTCAGGTTCAATGTCCCCAACCTCCACAGGGATGGCTGAAAAGCTCCGCCGGAGGTGTGAGTTAAAGATCCCCAGGACAGGGGCTTCCTCCAGACGTTCCCAGTTCACCCACACTACCCGTTTGGGTTTACCAGGTCTGTCCAGAGTCTTCCCCCACCCCTTGATCCAACTCACCACCAGATGGTGATCAGTCGACAGCTCCGCCCCTCTCTTCACCCGAGTGTCCAAAACATGCGGCCTCAGATCAGATGATACGATTACAAAATCGATCATTGACCTTTGGCCTAGGGTGCTCTGGTACCACGTGCACTTATGAGCATCCTTATGTTCGAACATGGTGTTTGTTATGGCCATTCCATGACTAGCACAGAAGTCCAACAACAAACGACCGTTCGGGTTTAGATCAGGGAGGCCCTTCCTCCCAATCACGCCTCTCCAGGTGTCTCCATCGTTTCCCACGTGTGCGTTGAAGTCTCCCAGCAAGACTACGGAGTCCCCTACTGGAGCCCCCTGCAGGGCTCCATTCAGGGTCTCCAAGAAGGCCGAATACTCAGAACTGCGGTTTGGGGCATAGGCACAAACAACAGTCAGTCAAGTTTGCTTCAATTGTACAAATTAATAAATATGCATTATATACACTATGAAAAGTAGTTTAACGCTTTTTGTTTTGGTTGTTACTATATACAAGAAATACAAATACACGACACATCATTTTGCAGTACTGCACTTAGGCTGCTGATGGACGTTAATTAAACTTTCTATTTTGAAGTCAACATGGATGAGCATTAAACAAATGAAGCTGTATAACAATATCTCCTAGGACCTAGGACCTAGGCCAGGGGTCGGCTTCCTTTACTATCTAAAGAGCCATTTTTCCCATCTTCCACCAAATAAGATTTGTCTGGAGCCGCAAAACATGTTTGATAACACAGCTTATAGATGTAATATATAGTTATACTATATTTGTTGCATTTATGAAATTACAGAAAGACCAAAAAAGAAACTGTTGCTATGTTTACCTGTTTCAACAAAGGAAAACACCAAACTCTTTTGAAGAGAAGGGAAAGATACACTGGCATGTTTAGGCCTACTTTGAAATAAATTAAACACAGTACTATGCAGAGCTATTTGAGTCCTCCCCATATTTGTTGAATAAAATAAAATGAATATAATATAAAAAAAATGAAATGAATAAAAAAAGTAGTCCACTTTGAAATAAACAAAACGTATAGCTGCAGCCTAATATCTTAAAAAGAGTAAACTATTAACTACTAAAAAAATAGGCCAGTTAGTATTTAATTTTGTCCGTTTCAGTGTGTTTTCATCCAAATGGAGGTGGTGATCATTTCTTTGGCTTTTAAAAAATTCACAACAGCCTCACAAATGTCCCACAAAATGTCTTTCAACATTACATTTTCTGTTGTTTGCTCTTTTCTCGCCACATATCAAGCACACTGGTAAGCCAGCATTGTTGACAGGGAAAACAAAAAAATATTTTATTTCAGTGTCACAATATCACCTCGAACTCCAAAATAAGAGGTATTCCCTTTGAAAGATTGTCCACTGTGCAACAAAAAATACATGTTCCATGTTTTTTTTTTGTCAAAGCTACAGGGAGCCACTATAAAGGGGTTAAAGAGCTGCATGTGGCTCCTGAGCCGCAGGTTGCAGATCCCTGCCCTAAGCAGTTTGTAAACGTAAATTGCTGTTGAATTATTACGTTGAACCGAATACACTTCGACATAATACTCGTTTACAAGATTACATAGTTAATTGATTTGTAATTTACAACAAAGGTTACAGCTGTGAGGGCAAAGTGAGCTTTTTGGACGAGGCCTGGACCCACAAGGCCCCACATTAAGCTGACGGTGACTGATGTGATATAATTTACTACGCAAATAGGCATGGACACGCCTATGTTCCTACAAAGGGGGTCAATAGGACCTGACTCCAGCCAACCGATGAGAAGAGGACAAGACTCCAGCGGGGGTGTATATGAAAAATGTTTAGCTTGGAGGCAGGACGATTCTGTGGAACAGGGGGAGAGAGAGGTGCTGTGAAGTAGGATCGTCCTTAGCTGGGTATATCTTCTATGCTGTCATATCACATTAATAATTGCTTTTATATAAATAAGAAGTTTACTGGATTAATTTGAGGTAGAAACTCTGTCTCCAAATTAAAAACACGACACTGACACATATACTGAATAGGCTTATATTATGATATCATAATATTTTATGAGAAGGTGCAGCCATTAAACTAATGTGGTATCTTGGGGTTGAATATTTCACTCAGTGTGGCATCATATTATAAAGAAGAAAAGTGCGATATAATTAACTAATATATGTATCCTCTTGTGTAATAACTGACAAGTGCTCGTATTTACATAGCTAATGTGAAGAAATGTTAAGTACTATATGTATTAAATAAAGCTCATACTTAGACTTGTAAGAAGCTCAACTCACTCATAACTGTCTTATTATATCAGGGATAACTGTGACTCATTGTGATCATAATCACTGTGATACTGTGAATGCGTAATATGAGAGCGCCCCTGACAAAGTCGTTCGAAGACCCCGTAGGATGTGACGTGATGACGTCAGACGTCAAAGACCAGAAATTATATGTACACGGATGTAACCAGTAAGCGGGACCATTCTGTTGACCGGGGGAGAGAGGAGGCTTGTGAAACAGGATGGTCACCCAGCTGGGTAAATTTTCCATGCTTGTCTTATCATATTAATAAATGCTTTGTTGAACAAGAAGTTTGTTAGATTGATTCGCTGTAGCCTCTACGTCTTCCAAATTGAACACTAACAAAAGCAAACTAATTAATTTAAATATACTACATGAGTCACGTCTTAGTTGTTTTTCAAGATATGTGGCTTTATGTTTCTATTCCTGGGAAACAATAGTCAGGTGGGTGTGTTTAGACAAAACAAAAATGAAAACTGTTTGACATTCACTTCGACTTCAGTGTGAACATATAAAGCTGCCTGCTCAGCAACATCTCATCATTGACAGCAAAGCAGGAGTTGGACTTATCTGACTTTGTACCAGCGAACCTAAAGGTGCATCAAGAGCAAAAACCAGACGAACTGTCTAATATTTAGAGAACTGCTGAGTCGAGGAAACAGCTGAATGATGAGATGAGAAACTGCTTCTGCATCTAAAGTAATGACAATCATTATGATGTATTTTCTATCTTATTATTATTGAGCCCCAGAGATCCAAAACCCTCACCTTTAGTCATGAGCTTTGAGTAGTGACCGAAAGATTGAGTTCACAGACAAAAGTAAATAAGCTGAAATAAGTTACCTCAATAGGGTAGCTGGGCATAACATAAGTCATAGGGTATGTGAGCAGAGACATACGGAGGGAAGGGCGCTTTCCTTCAGAGGTTTTTCGTCCAACTCTTGAAGACTCCGGGGTATACCCAGAACACTGAAAAGTGGGGGTGTGTCAGTGCGGCGTTCTGGTTTAGTGGGGAGCCATCCACACTCACTACTTGCTCGAAAGCGTGACGGAGGGTCTCGTCTCGAGACTTCTCGAGGGGAAAGTCCTCCACCAGATGTAACTGCAGGGACGAAGCTGATGAAGCTCATCACAAGCCTCCTCCGGCCCCGCACTCCCCTCGCCGGCGTTCGCCACCTCCGTATCCCCATTGAACACTGCCGGGAGAGGAGTCTGGCGGCGCCACAACCCGGACCAACTGCCCCACCTCCATGCCGGACAGTCCCGCCACCACCCCTGCCCTGGCATCTGAGGAGCCCTCTGTGGTGCCAGGCGAACAGATGCATAGGCTGGGTCCTGGGGGGGAGAAAAGAAAGGAAACTGGGGGTGAGTAGTCAGCTGTGCTCCAACTTCACCGGAGGTGAAGACCGGGCCAACGAAGGGTGGCATATGGCAGGGGCCAGCGGCCCCCGCTGAGGACCGGAAACTCCGGGCCGGACCTGTGGGGGATCTGTGGCCCGGTCTTCGTGCCCCAGACTCCGTCGGGGCAGGGAGAGGTGGTCCTCCACAAGGACGACGGCAGCTTCAATGTTGGCAGGGAGGTAGCACTGGACCCAGTTTGCTGAAGAAGCTGGAAGTCCGGCAATGAACTGCTCCAGTGCCTCATGCCCGACGACGTCCTCCGCAGAGTTGGTTCCCGGCTGGAGGCAGCACCTGGCTGCGTCATCTTCTGCAGCCCAATCGGCAGTGGCCGAGCCGGAGTGTTTCCTGGATCGCCCCTCTGGTGGCCGAGCACTGCAGCAGCTCCCACAGGAGGACACGATCCTCCCGCTGGCACGCCGTATTGTGGCAAGGGCTTTTCCCCTCCTCTGACCTGTCCCTATTCAGGTGCCAGTGTAGCAATCCCTATCTACAGCCAGGTGATATGTAGATAGGAGAGGAGACGTGGGACAGGCTCACAGCTGTTTATTGGTACACTCAAACAAATGCATGTCTTATCAGGCGCTTTTTAGATAGCTCCGAGGTTGCTGACTCTGTCCTGCACCGTGTAATCCCGTGGATTTCTCTCGCTCTGGGTAATCCATGTCTGGGGCTCCAGGACTCAGCCTACTGGAAAATGAACAGAACCAGGCCATCACCATGCATTTTTTATGTGACTGATTACCTGATTCCGTTCAGCTCTCTGGCCTCCAGCTGGGACACTCCCGTCTCCCCGCAGCAGCCGGCGCCCTAACCACACCCCACTGCCACAAAGTAATTTTACATTTCTTTCTTTGATTTTAAACTACACGTTTTAATCTAAAGACTGCGTATGTTGGCACAATGACGATCCTTGCATACCTAAACTGTCACCCGGTTTTTAACAATACTATAAATGCGGAACAGAATTCTAGACAAATGTTACGGCAAGGTGAACAACGCTTATGTGAGTAGAGCCAAACCATTAAAGTAAACATTTGCACCAGTGAATAAAGTCTCTTAAAAGATGATTTCTCCCTACTCAGCAGAGCGTCATAATGTAGGTGCAGGGTGCAGTGTGGTGATGGCCTAGTGGTCTAGTGGTACGCATTAGAACATTAGAAGGTTGGGAGTTCAATACCAGGTATTTAACCCTGACTTATCCTAATCCAGGGAGACTGTCCCTGTACTTAGTTCAATGTAAATAGCTCTGGATAACCGCTGTCCCAGCTCTTCATACTTTCACCAGGATTGGCACCATCGCATATGAAACAGACAGGCCACTAATTTTGACAATAGGCCATTTTTCACACCTCACATTAAACTGAGGGTAACTGACATTCTGTCAGTGTATACACATACTGAATAGGCTTATATTATGATATCATAAAATTTTATGAGAAGCTGCAGCCATTAAAAAATGTGGCATCTTTGGGTTGAATATTTCACTCAGTGTGGCATCATATTCTAAAGAAGAAAAACAAACTAATTAATTTAAATAAACTTAGGAGAAAATATAATGACACACTTTAATGAGTCATGTCTTAGTTGTTTTTCCAGATATGTGGCTTTAGGTTTCTATTGCTGGGAAACAATAGTCAGGCGGGCGTGTTTAGACAGAACAAAAATGCAAACGTATGACATTCACTTCGACTTCAGTGTGAACATATAAAGCTGCATGCTCAACAACATCTCATCATTTTCAGCAAAGCAGGAGTTAGACATATCTGACTTTGTACCAGCGAACCTAAAGGTGCATCAAGAGCAAAAACCAGACGAACTGCTGAGTCAAGGAAACAGCCGAATGATGAGGTGAGAAACTGCTTCTGCATTTCAAGTAATGACAATCATTCTGATGTACTTAATATCTTATTATTATTGAGCCCCAGAGATCCAAAATCCTCACCTTTAGTCATGAGCTTTGGGTAGTGACCAAAAGATTGAGTTCACAAACAAAAGTGGCCGAAATAAATTCCCTCAGTAGGGTAGCTGGGCTCAGCATAAGTCATAGGGTATGTAAACTCAGACATACGGAGGAAATTAAGCTTTCCTTCTGCGGTTTTCCGTGCAAATCTTGAAGACTCCGGGGTAGACCCAGAACACGTTGAGGAAATAATATTTTTATATTATAGAATAGAATTTATATATCTCATCTGGCTTGGGAACACCCTGTGTCACGACGCTGGATTTGCGTTTCCTGTTTTATTTTGAAATGTTCCCTTCCCCTTGTGTCATGTCTTGTATTATTTCCTGCCCTTGTGTATTTCCCTTTCTCCCCCAGGTGTGTCTCGTTCCCTTCATTAGTTTCCTCCTGTGTATTTGCCTTTCTCTCCCAGCTGTGTCTTGTTCCCTCATTTAGTGTCTGTGTGTATATATCCCTGTCTGTCTCAGTGTTCTTTGTCAGTTCGTTATTTTTGTTACTCTCATGTTCTGCTCATGCTATCCATGTTGACGTGTGCTTCCCTCGTGTACTCTCGTGAATCTTCGTGCTATCCTGTGTCAACCCTGGTTCGTGTTTTCAGTTCTATTTGTTACCTCATTTTATATATTGGTAAGCTTTTGCTATATAAAGCTCTCTTTTGTTTAACCTCATCTTGCTTTTTGCATTTGGGTCCTCCTTATTACAAAACGTAACACCCTGGGATCCCCCAGGAGGAGCTGAAAATGTTGCTGCTGAAAGGGAATGAAAGAAAGATGGATGTTTTATTTTCCATTATGACTGGGACATTCATGTTTCCTATCTTTGTTTACTTGTTGCTGTCTACTCAGTGCTTCTTACTCCAGTCCTTCCTTCCCTCCTCCCTTTCTCCACATGAGATGAACAGTGGTTATGCACTAATTGCAGACTTCATCACATTAACCTACTTATGATGTGTTTTAATAATTGTTATTTTAATTCTCCACCAGTGCTGATCAGAGTCAAACAACACTGGTGTCCAAACTGGAGGCCCTGCAGTGTCACTTCACCTGGGATCTGGACACCAGCAGGTCCAAATTTTTCCGTTGCAGGGAAAGGTTTGAGGATTTCTTCACCGAGGACGGACACAGCTGGCTGGGTCACATTTACAACCTGCGGGGGTTCATTGAATACAAGCTGGGGTTCACAGAAGAAGCCCAGAGTTTCTTCAACAAGGCTACAGAGGCCTTCCGTCAGATGAGAAAAGCAGATGAGGGTCCCTGGTTAGTGGTGAATTACGGAAACCTGGCTTGGCTGCACCACCACCTGGGAGACCCAGCAGAGAGTGAGGCTTACCTGACAAAGGTTGACGCCCTGATGAATGAATACCAATATCCATCTCAGGACGAGCTCCACCCAGAGATCTACGCTGAAAAAGCCTGGACTTTCATAAGGTTTAGCACAGATAAAATGCTGCTGGCTGCAGATTACTTCCAGAGAGCCATTAGGATGCAGCCGGACATGGTGGAGTGGCACACCTACCATGTCAAAGGGTTAATGTTTGCTTCAAAGCACAGCAGCACAGGGCTGGGGGCTGACATCTTGGAGAAAATGAGAATCGCCAAAGAACAGGATCCAGAGAACTTGTACTTTGCAGTTCACTACCTTGAGCATTGTGCTAAGAAAGGAGAAATAATTAAAGATGAAGCATCTAAGCTAGCCAGGGAGGTTTTGAGAAATCCTATCAGCAGCTACAGTGGTATTAAACCATTACTTAGGGTTTACAGAAACTATGTATCTGTTGATGAGGCCATTGACTTGGCAGAGGAGGTTCTGAAAAACCATCCAGATGAGCGTTATCTGATGAGATGTGCTGCACTCTGCTACAAATGGAAGATATTTTTCAGTGACAGTCCCCCAAAACAAAGCATGGTAGACAGAGCAATCAGTCTCCATGAAGAGGTGATTTCACTTTACCCTCATTCTTCCCTTGGGAAGAAAATAGACCTTGCAAATATATATTCCAAATCAACTAACGGCAAGGTTAAAGCTAAGCAGATATACCAGGAGCTGCTAAAAAGTGATCTTGATCAGGCAGGCAAACAGATGCTTTACAACAACTACGCAAAATATTTAAACTTCCAAGGACAGGATCGCACCAGCTCACTAAGATATCACATGAAGGCGGCAGAGATACCGCAACAATCCATCTTTCGTGAGAAAAGCATCAAAGTTCTAAAGAACATAAGAGACAAAGGCAAGGACAGAATGTGTCGCGAAATACAGAAGTTTCTGGAAAACCTGCAAGAGCCATAGTGTTTTTAACAGCCCTGGTTCCAGAACAAATATAGGTATTGCATTACCTGAAAATAATCAGTAAATTAATCAAGCTTTGTCTTTTAAACGCAGGTTTCAACCCGTGTCTGCACTTTAGTAGTTAATGGAAGACAGATGCTAGATATTGTCACAATATCTAAAAGATTATTTGTAAAATTGTTTATATAGCCTTTGCAATTTGCTTTGCAGTTAGCTTTGTTTTGTGAACTATAAAACTCTTTGATTGGTACTGTAATACTTAACTTGATGTATAAACTGAATATTATCACCAGCTGATTGTATGTATAGAAAATATGTCTCTCTTGAGAATGAGAACCTGTGTCTCAATGAGATTTTACCTCTATAAATAAAGGCAAAATAAAAAAATGTCAATCATTGTCTAAGTTGTATACAATAATAAATATGCATTATGTACACCAATAAAAGTTATTTGTGTTTTTTTTTTTTTTGGTTACTATATACAAGAAACTTAAATACATCTGGGGCATCTGTGTTTTTATTACTGATAAGTAGTGCAGACAACACAGTACGACTCAACTTCACCTTTTTGAACTTAAGGTGTGTTTTTTATTATAGGGAACTTCAATTATTGCAAACTTAAACTGTCACCCGGTTTTCAACAATACTATAAATGCGGGACAAAATTCTAGACAAATGTGGAACCGGGAACCATTACCTTACCGTGGTGGAGAGGTTTGTGTGTCCCTATGAACCTGAGAGCTGTGTTGTCTGCAGCCTGGTGCCCCTGGTAGGGTCTCCCAAGTCAAATTGGTCTCAGGCAAGGGGCCGGACTAAGAATGGTTCAAAACAACCGCATGATACAGAAGGAAAGAGAAGGAGAGACCCTGCCTGGAGGAAGCCCGGGGCCCCCGTCTGGAGCCAGGCCCAGAGGGAGGGCCCTACAGCGAGTGGCTGGTGGCCGGGATTGTCTGGGAGCCCGGTCAGGCACAGCCCAATGAAGCTATGTGATGCCTCCCATCCATCCATCCATCCTGTGGGCCCACCACTCATGGGATAAACTGCTGGTGTCGGGTGCGCTGTCACACGGGTGGCAGTGATGATCAGGGACCTCGACGGACCAGACCCGGGCAGCAGAGGCTGGCTCTGGGGACGTGGAACGTCACCTCTCTGTGGGGGAAGAAGCCAGAACTAGTGCGGGAGGTGGAGCGCTACCAGTTGGATCTGGTGGGGCTTACCTCTACGCACAGTCTTGGCTCTGGAACCGTACTCCTGGATAGGGGTTGGACTCTATTCTTCTCCGGAGTTGCCCAAGGTGTGAGGCGTCGGGCAGTGTGGGGATACTCATAAGTCCCTGGCTGAGCGCCACTACATTGGAGTTCACCCCGGTGGACAAGAGGGTCACCTCCTTATGCCTTAAGGTTATGGGGGAACAACTCTGACTGTTGTTTTTGCCTATGCCCCAAACAGCAGTTCAGAGTATTCGGCCTTCTTGGAGACCCTGAATGGAGCCCTGCAGGGGGCTCCAGTAGGGTACTCCGAAGTCTTGCTGGGAGACTTCAACGTGCATGTAGGAAACGATGGAGACACCTGGAGAGGCATGGTTGGGAGGAACGGCCTCCCTGATCTAAACCTGAACGGTCGTTTGTTGTTGGACTTCTGTGATAGTCATGGAATGGCCATAACAAACACCATGTTTGAACATAAGGATGCTCATAAGTGTATGTGGTACCAGAGCACCCTAGGCCAAAGGTCAATGATCGATTTTGTGATCGTATCATCTGATCTAAGGCCGCATGTTTTGGACACTTTGGTGAAGTGAGGGTTGGAGCTGTCAACTGATCACCATCTGGTGGTGAGTTGGATCAAGGGGTGGGGGAAGACTTTGGACAGACCTGGTAAACCCAAACGGGTAGTGTAGGTGAACTGGCAACGTCTGGAGGAAGCCCCTGTCCGGGAGATCTTCAACTCACACCACCGGCGGAGCTTTTCAGACATCTCTGTGGAGGTTGGGGGCATTGAACCTGAGTGGGCAATGTTCAAAACGTCTATTGCTGAAGCTGTGGTGAGCAGCTGTGGTCTCAAGGTCTTAGGTGCCTCAAGGGGCGGTAACCCTCAAACACCATGGTGGACATCCGTTATCCGGGAGGACTCCGGAAACAGTTGCAGGGTACCGACGGACTCGAAGCCGTGCTTCTGCAAAACCGTCCATCACCTCAGTAGGGGGAAGCGGGGAACCATCCAAGCTGTGCACAGCAAGGGTGGGACCCTGCTGACTTCGACTGAGAAGGTTATCGGCCGGTGGAAGGAGCACTTTGAGGAACTCCTGAATCCGACTAACACGCCCTCTATGGTAGAGGCAGAGCTGGAAGCTGATGGGGGACCATCGTCAATCTTCCTGTTGGAGGTCAGTGAGGTACTCAAACAACTCCACAGTGGCAAAGCCACAGGGGTTGATGAGATCCGTCCAGAAATGCTGAAGGCTTTGGGTGTTGAGTGGCTGTCTTGGTTGACACGCCTCGTCAACATTGTGTGAAAGTCTGGGACAGTGCCTAGGTGGTGGCAGACCGGGGTGGTGGATCCCTTATTCAAAAAGGGGGACCAGAGAGTGTGTGCCAACTACAGAGGTATCACACTTCTCAGCCTCCCTGGTAAAGTTTGGTGGCCTAAGGATCTCATCGTTGCTCTTTTCAGATGATGTGGTCCTGATGGTGTCATCGGTCTGTAACCTTCAGCAGTCCCTGGATCGGTTCGCAGCTGAGTGTGAAGCGGTTGGGATGAGTATCAGCACCTCAAAATCTGAGGCCATGACTCTCAGCAGGAAACCGGTGGTATGGCAGGGATAATTGGGTTTATAATAGTTATTTATAGTAAAGGTCAATAGTTATTTATGGCCTTTTTATCAATAAATATTATAATATCTCCAAATGCACAGCTTGTGAACGCCTGGTGTTATTCTTAGAAAAACCTGTCTAATATGTTTAAGTCTTTATCCCTTTTATCTGAAATTTGAAGGTGAACTTCATAACACTTGGTGCTATGTTTTTATTTATACCAGCTATACCCATCTTCAGGCATATTTTTCAACAACAAACTTCAGGCAGAGTGTATTTTCTTCAAATTCAGTATATTCAGACCACTATATCTCAGTGCCAGAAGCACTTGGAGTGATTAATCAATGTTTTACAAGAATAATAAGAGAGTTATCTTTTTAATGAGACCAAAATCTTGCATCTGGTGCAAATGGTTGAAGAGCAGCTTATAATATACTTTGGGTATGTCGTTTGTAGGTATTTTTGTATTTTCGAGTAAAGTCCCCCACCCCTTAAGAGGTTAAAGAAACCCTCACTCGACCCCTCTGAAGTGAACAACTACAGACCTGTCTCTCTTCTTTCTTTTCTTTCCAAAACATTTGAGCGTGCAGTCTTTAATCAACTCTTGTCTTACCTTCACCAGAACAACCTTCTCGATCCGCACCAATCTGGTTTCAAGGCAGGCCACTCAACTGAGACTACCCTCCTCGCTGTCACTGAGGAACATCATGCTGCTAGAGCAGCCTCCCTCTCCTCTGTTGTCATCATTCTGGACCTTTCTGCTGCATTTGACACAGTGAAGCACCAGATCCTCCTCTACACCCTCCAAGAACTGGGAGTCTCAGGCTCTGCTCTCTCCCTGCTCGAATCCTACCTAAAGGACGGCACCTACAGGGTAACTTGGAGAGGGGCTATGTCGTACCCCTGTCAACCCACCACCGGGGAACCTCAGGGCTCCATCCTGGGTCCTCTCCTCTTTTCTCTGTACACCAACTCAATTGGCTCTGTCATTCACTCTCACGGCTTCACCTACCACAGCTATGCAGATGACACTCAACAGATTCTGTCTTTTCCCAGATCTGAAACCCAGGTGGAGGCACGGATCTCGGCTTGTCTGGCTGATATCTCTGTATGGATGGCGGCACATCACTTGAAACTCAACCTTGACAAGACTGAGCTCCTTTTCCTTCAGGGAAAGGGCTCTCCCATCCAAGACCTTACCATCAACATCGGCACCTCTGTTGTTTCCCCGACTCAGACTGCAAGGAATCTGGGTGTGACACAGGACGACCAACTGTCCTTCGGTGCCAACATCGCTGCAACAACCTGCTCCTGCAGACACACTTTGTACAACATCAGGAGGATACGTCCTCTCCTGACTCAGAAGGCGACGCAGGTTCTTGTCCAGGCTCTTGTCATCTCACGCATTGACTACTGCAACTCCCTCCTCGCTGGACTGCCTGCATGTGCCATTCGACCTCTACAGCTCATCCAGAATGCAGCAGCCCGACTGGTCTTCAATCTACCCAAGTTCTCCCACACTACACCGCTTCTCCGCTACCTTCACTGGCTACCAGTGGCGGCCCGAATCTGCTTCAAGACTCTAGTACTGGCCTACCGTGCTGTGAATGGATCAGTGCCTTCCTACATCCAGGCCATGGTCGAACCATACACCCCAGCACATTCACTTTGCTCTGCATCGGCCAAACGGCTCGCCACTTCCTCACTGCGAGTGGGACCCAGATTCCCCTCAAATTTAGATTTAGAGTTCATCATAGCACAGAGACGGCACTGGTGAAAGTTACCAATGACCTTCTATTGGCATCAGACAAAGGACTTGTCTCTGTTCTTATCTTGTTAGACCTCAGTGCTGCTTTTAACACTGTTGATCATGACATTCTACTACAGAGACTGGAACATTGTGTTGCATTAATTTGGCCTCCAGCACTACCGTAAGGAATCTTGGCGTTATCTTTGATCAGGATCTGTCTTTTAACTCCCACATAAAACAAATCTCAAGGACTGCCTTCTTTCATCGACGTAACATTGCAAAATAAGACACATCCTGTCTCAAAATGATGCAGAAAAACTAGTCCATGCATTTGTTACTTCAAGGCTGGATTACTGCAACTCATTGTTATCAGGTTGTCCCATCAAAGTCGCTTAAGACTCTTCAGTTGATCCAAAATGCAGCGGCATGTGTATTGACAAGAACTAGGAAACGGAATCATATTACTCTTGTATTAGCTGCTCTGCACTGGCTCCCGGTAAAATACAGAATATAATTCAAAATCCTTCTCCTGACTTACAAAGCAAGGTCAGGCTCCAGCATATCTTAAAGATCTCATAGTACCTTATAAACCAACTAGAGCATTGCACTCCCAGACTGCACGGTAACACAACATATTTTCTGTCAAATGTTGTATTTGTACTATGTTGTTTATCCTGTACATACGACATCTATTGCACATCTGTCCATCCTGGGAGAGGGATCCCTCCTCAGTTGCTCTCCCTGAGGTTTATTCCATTTTTCCGCCTTTAATTATGGGGTTTATTTTAGGAGGTTTTTCCTTGTGCGATACGAGGGTCTAAGAACAGAGGGTGTCGTATCCTGTACAGTCTGTAAAGCACACTGAGACAAATGTATAATTTGTGATATTGGGCTTTATAAATACATTTGATTTGATTTGATTTGGAACAAAATCCACCTGTTTGCTCTCCTGGCTCCAAAATGGTGGAACGACCTCCCCATTGATGTCAGAACAGCAGATAGTCCTCCCACCTTCCGTCGCAGACTGAAAACTCATCTGTTTTGTCTACACCTTGGCGAATTAAGAAAAAAAGTTATTTGTATGATGCACTTATATTGGTTTGGCTTGTTTGTAGCTAATAGTTGAATTCGTATTCTTTTGTTTCTGTATGTTGCACTTGGCTTAGTTTGACTTGTGGCTTATTTGAAGCTATTGTTCTGCACTTAAAGGATTGTACCTATTTGAAGCTAATGTACTTGCAAGATTATTGCTGTTCGGAGTTGTATCCTTATGATTGTTTGCACTTTTTGTAAGTCGCTTTGGACAAAAGCGTCAGCTAAATGAACTGTAATGTAATATAATAGCACACTTCAGAGCATATTACATTAACTTACTGATGATGTGTTTTAAGAATTCTATTTTTATTCTCCATCAGTGCTGCTCAGATTCAAACAACACTGACATCCAAACTGGAGGCCCTGCAGTGCCACTTCATCTGGGATATGGACACCAGCGGGTCCAAACTTTTCCGTTTAAGGGAAAGGTTTGAGGATTTCGCCACCGAGGACGGACACAGCTGGCTGGGTCACATTTACAACCTGCGGGGGTTCATTGAATACAAGCTGGGGTTCACTGAAGAAGCCCAGAGTTTCTTCAACAAGGCTACAGAGGCCTTCTGCCAGATGAGAAATGCAGATGAGGGTCCCTGGTTAGTGGTGAACTACGGGAACCTGGCTTGGCTGCACCACCACCTGGGAGACCCAGCAGAGAGTGAGGCTTACCTGAAAAAGGTCGATGCCCTGATGAAAAAATACCCATCTCCATTCCAGGATGAGCTCCACCCAGAGATCTGCGCTGAAAAAGCCTGGACTCTCATGAGGTTTAGCAAAGATAAAATGCCGCTGGCTCTAGATTACTTCCTGAAGGCCATCGAGATGCAGCCGGACATGGTGGAGTGGAACACCTGCCATATCTTAGGGTTAATGTTTGCTTCAGAGCACAGCAGCACAGCAGTGGGGGCTATCATCTTGGAGAAAATGAGAATCGCCAAAGAAAAGGATCCAAAGAACTTGTACCTCGCAGTTCACTACCTCGGCCAATGTGCTAAGAAAGGAGAAAGAATTGAAGATGAAGCACGTGAGCTAGCCAGGGAGGTTTTGAGAAATCCTGTCAGCCGCTACAGTGGTATTAAACCCTTACTTATTGTTTACAGAAACTATTTATCTGTTGATGAGGCCATTGATTTGTCAGAGGAGGTTCTTGAAAACCATCCAGATGAGCGTTATCTGAAGGGATGTGCTGCACTCTGCTACAGATGGAAGATCTTTGACAATGACAGTCTCAACACAACACAAAGCCTGATGGACAGAGCAATCAGTCTCCATGAAGAGATGATTTCTCTTTACCCTCATTCCTCACTTAAGAATAAAATAGATCTTGCACATATATATGTAAAGTCAACTAATGGCCTAGCTAAAGCTGAGCAGATATACCAGGAACTGCTAGAAAGGGATCTTGAACCTGTAGACAAACAGATGCTTTACTACAACTACGCACAACATTTAAACTTCCATGGACAGGATCGCAACAGGTCACTCGGATATCACATGCAGGTGGCAGAGATACGGCATCTTTCGTGAGAAAAGCATCAAAGTTCTGGTGAACATTAGAGACAGAGGCAGGGACAGAATGTGTAGAGAAATAGAGGAGTTTCTGGAAAACCTGCAAGAGCCATAGTGTTTTTAACAGCACTGGTTCTGAATCCAGAACAAATATAGGTATTGCATTAGCAATGACATCTGTATATACTTATTATTTTGATTACTTACACGTTAATTAAGTTGCACGTTTTTTCTCTCTTGGTCGTGTGGTCCAGAAGGCAGCAACACCCACACTCGGAACATGTAACATACGATCAACTCATTGTTGGTTTTAGTCTATAAATGTATATATTTTGAGCTGTCTCCTTTTAAGGCAGGTTTCAACAAGTGTTCATTGAAGACAACACATATCTAAATACCTATACATTAGCACTGAAAAACTGCCAGCTGTAGTACACAAGTACAAATGTGTTGTAAATGTTAGTGAATAATAAAACTTGGATTTGTAATGCAGCTTAATTTGTTCTATCACCTGAATTACAGCCAAATGCAACTGATTGTTTTCATGTATGTAAGCTGTGTCTCAGTTGTACACTCTGTAAATACTATGAAATATACATTACTAAGACATTCTGTTAGACGTCAACCAAACTACAACTTTTAAAGCTACTGCCAACATTATATTTGAAAACCTTTAGAGAAGCAAAACATTAGTTAATTCATCGTTTTCCAAAAACTAAAATCACAGTAACACTGAATTTTATGTTTGAGATTTCAGAATAATTCCTTGGAAATAATAATTTGGTACTAATTACAGTGGAAAACAGTAATTTCCTCAAAAGAAATGCTGAAGTTTTTCCCAAGTAAAGATGAATTCCTTTATTGATTGATGATTGAAAACTTTATTGGAGCCTTGTTTAATAATATCATTTCCCAAAGACAAAGTATAAATGTTTGCATGTTCAGCCGCCCTTTGGCAATATAGTGTAACATGAAACTGTTGAAAACACAGCTGTAATATTTGTATCATGTCTTATTTTACTTGACAAAGTTCCTTGTAAATAAAATCCCAGGAGCATCATGTCGTGTCTCGTCGAGTTTGTTGAGTTTTTCATGTTGTAACTTCCTGTTTTGTTGTGTAACTACCTCTTGTTTCTCAATCCAGTTCCCTTTACTTCCTGTCTTGGTGTGGTTTCCTGCCATCTTCAGCCCCGCCCCTGATTGTTTCCACCTGTTCCCCCTCACCTCTTGTATAAATTGTCCTGTCTCCCCTTGTCTTGTGCCAGTTTGTCTTGTCATATCATGTGCAAGTACCAGTGTATCAACAAGTGTGATTTTTCAGAGAAGTTTGTATATCCTCTTAGTGTGCGCTTTGAGTTGATCATCGGATTTATTGAAGTAAAGTATTGTTTTTTACACTTTACATTTGTTTCTGGAGTCGTGCGTTTGAGTCTTCCTTCCCTGTGTCCGAGTCGTAACACATCAATCATGAGTTGCGTGTCGTCGTCTTTCCTCTGGATTCAAACAAACTTCCATAAAACACACGACTAAGGAATCAGGGTCTTTATTTCTGACAAATGTCAGGTCAGAGTGTGAAACTCATTCTTAACATACAGAAACACATTTTCTACATTTACACAGATCCAAAAGTTATCAATAATAGCCGTAAGTATCTGAAGACGGGGCGTACTGTAAGATTGCTCTCTCTCAGAGGGTGTGAGAGAATATATACTGTCCATACACACTGCTGAGACCGGAGGGCTTTACATTGTAAAATCTTAGACATGTCGGTGGTCCAACATCGAAAATGGAAATGACTTGTAAACTTAAAATAAAAAAAACTCAAATTTCGTACAAGATTTAGAAGCAAGTTCTATGACCGTTTGGAGGTAAAAAATAAAAAGGGAAGATATATAAGAAACATCACTCGTTTCCTCTTCGACTCTTCTTGTGACTCTTTTTTGAACTCCTGTGATGTGAGAGAAACAAAATGACTTTAAATGGAAATAATTAAACAAATAGTTCATAACTAATTACTTAGAAAAGAAATCACACTGGAGATATAGGAACATTAAATACCCTGTTTGTTTCATTTCAGACATTATTGTAAAATAGTGACAACACACAAAGAGTGCTGGGCGTCTCCTTTTCATTTTGTTAATGTGCTGAAGATCGTGTGTTGCGACTGAAAGCTCCAGAACAGCTACTCAATTAACCTTGACATGAGATTGTTTTGTTTGTACTGCTTCCAAGGTCAAGAATCCTTTTTTATATATACTTTAAAATGAAAACAATTATGTGAAAAGTGGGAAAACTCCATCTGCTGGTGAAGATCGTGTGATACAATAAAAATATCCTGAAAACTACCCTAAAGACTCTGTGGAGAGATAGTTTTGGTACAGACTAAAATGTACCTGTGGCACTGCTATCAAGAAGCACCAAGTACTGAAAGTTGTCAGATTTGTAAAGTTAATGGCTTCTTCTTTGTGCACAGTTCCTGATTTAAATTAGTTAAAAACTGTATTTTTAGGCAGAGTTATTGTTCATCCGTGTGTTTAGACAACATTCAGTAACTTTCGCTTCTTGTTTAAAAAAAACATGTTTATTATATGGGATCGAAAAACTTGGAACTATACCCTGACCCAATATATGCAGATAGAAAAATGGTTATAATTTTGTGAGTAGATGCAACATTCTTGCATGTTTAAGCAACAACAGCATCATCACTCACCTCTCTGGGGACTTTGAGTGGCTGCGATGTCTGTGGCTTCTGTGATGACCTGGATCAGAATAATGATAGCATAAGTACCAAACAACCATCCTCAAAACATCATTTACAGTAAGGATTTGTTTCTTCTTCTACATACTCATAAGAATCAAGTATTGTGAACATCTGGGTAAAACTTTGAATTCAAATAAAAAAGAAAACCAATTGAAGAAATAAAAGTTTGACCGGAACACGAAAACTAAATGACAACGACATAAAATAAAAACCTCATCGAGCTCATCTGTCCAAATAAGAGGAGGTAGAATCAAAGAATAACTTCCTCTCATTCACTGTGGTGTTCACAGTTTAGTACAAATACAATTCAATAAGTGAAATGTCTGCAAAAGAGTTCTCAAAAAATTCTTATTAGGGTTTTATCTAAATGACCTCCCTGTATACATCCATCCATCTATTATTGTACAGCCACTATAGGCCAGTAGTAGAGCCTACTCTTAAAGTTTCTCAGTTTCGCATCAATGCATCACACGAGTACCTACCGGGGGATTTGGAGCGGTGGCGTCTGTCTCTGGACCGGTTGCGGTGTCGGCGGGGGCTCTTGCTGCGATGGCGGTCTCTCCGGGGCGATGGGCTGCGAGAACACGCAACAAAAAGACATGAATGAGGGTCATGTATTATATTTTAAAAAGGTGACAAAGGATTTCAGCCAAAAGCGAACATACCTTCGCCTCTTTGGAGATCTGCTCCTCCTGCAGAAAGAAAATAAACACACACAGGATTTGAGCTGAATTCACAATTTATGAAATGACTTCACAAGAATGTAGCTGTGGAAAATGTCTCATTCTGGATGATTAAAACACGAACCGTCTGGGTGAGCGACTGCGTCTGTAACGAGGCGACGGTGAGCGACGAGGTCGGTCGTTGTCACGGTAACCGTCGCGGCGCCTGTGGGGCTCAGGGGTCTGGAGTCTCTCCGGCTGCAGGCGGGAAAACAACACACGTTTTAAAACCTGTGGAAAGGCACCGCACGATAAACTGTTCCTGTAAGAAGTGGATCAGTCGTTAGTTGATTCATTATTTAAATGTAAAAGGAAAAATGCTAAGGATTTATACTTCAATAACTTACATTAAAACAAAAGTCCTCTTGTCATAAATCTATACGGTTTTAATTGTTTTCCAGATTAGTTAAACCAACTTTGTGTATACAGCTGTAACACACCATCACATCCGCGTGATTATAATTCAAGTATTACCATAACCACTCCTGGCAACTAGATACACACATACACCTCTGCCACTTTGTATTTGAAAAAAGTGCAACAATCACTGCAAAGTTCTCCAGAAAGTCCTATGGACCGACTCATCTTGTTAATAAAGTGAGTACAAGTGATCAACATTCGAGGACTTTTTGGCTCTTTCAAATCTCACTACGCTAAGAGTGAGGTTATGCTCGATCACAACTAGCAGACATATTGTCCGACCACATCGCAAATAAAAAGTGTTCTGAACGGCCACGCTGGAAGGTGGAGAGAAAAAGCTGGTCGTCGTAGAGAGATAGGGAGATAGGGAGATGTGTTATTGTGTAACACATCTGTTTAAATATCAGACCATCTGACTGTCTCCTGGAAGATATTCAGTGTTGTTCACATGAAAAATGACAGAACTAGTTGTTTAACAAATGTATAAAAAAAAGAGTTAGACATCCAGCCATCCAAATGTAGTGCAAGTATGAACTGAATTTACAGAAATCTGCCAAATAAATCCACATATTTATTGTCTACTGCTGTGAGAATATTAGAAGTTAACCACCTCAAGAGAAACAGCTGGTGGGGCGAAGAAAGAACGAAGAATATGGCATTTCTATTTGTTTCATGTGAGGAAGGTTGCAGTCTCCTCATCCCTCCACAGAGATCTGATGTTTTCTTCTGCTACTACTTTTATTACCTAGAGAGGTTCAAACCCTGCTCCTTTCTCACTCCACATCGCTGACCAATCACAGACATAAAAGCCAAATACTGGACTCTATTCGGGTCAGTTGAGCAGGTTGGGCATCAAATGTTCGATATGATGCGTTATATCAGGGGTGGCCAACCAGTCAGAGGTTAAGAGCCAGAAATGTTACCATGTTACTGCAAAGAGCCACATCATACACAGTCACAGATGTGCACCCCCCTCTCCTTCTCTCTTTTGTTCCCAGCCTTTCTCTGTGCTCCCTCATTCTCTTCCTCACACAGACAAAATGAAACACGCACACACCATAATATTGACAGAAATGTAATCTTTCCTACCAGTGTTCATTATTATCAACACTGAACATTGTGTGCAGTGTTTTCTATTACCATTGTACCATTGTCTTGGCAGTATCGTACTACCTAGTAGCTTGAAGCGCAGCCCGTTTGACATTGGGATATTTTTCCATTGGCACAGTTTTCCAGAACTCAAGGGTCCCTTCCCTCAGAGCAGGTTCCAGTCGGTCTTCCTCAGAAAGTACAATCATCTCCAACTGGGCCACCGCCTCGTCCGTGACTAGCGGGGCTTTCAAACAGTCCGTCTCTTCATTAAAAGGGTCGACGAGGAACGTAATCTGTGACCTTTTCAGCTGTAGATCATGGAACCGGTGCGTAAAGTTTTCGTGCAGGGTTTCAACCAATGTTGCATATTGGGCTGTTTGCTTTTTCAGAGTGGCACCGGTGGCTTGTCCCCTTGCTTTTAGTAGAGAGGGAAAATGCGCTAATTCTCCAAGCAACTTGATATGATGCAAGCGTTACGGTCTCTGAGTGCTTCGGTTTTTTTTGGGGGAAACTGTGTGTGTTTTTCTGCCTGACTTTTCAAGGTGTTTAACTTCTGCTTGCAAAGTTCAGTACCTTTTGAGAGTTCCTGGTCGATGTTAGCATGGAGTGAGGTGAAATGGCGCTGAAGATTTGAAGCCTTGAAATGGGCTAATGATGTCTGGCAAAATGGCTTGCAATTGCATTCAATAAAAAAATATGAACTCTCCCACTCTACTAAAAGTGTCCTATGTTCGTCTTCATATTTTCGCTTAGCTGTGCATTTTTTCCTGCCATTTTAGGATCAAACAGGCATTTTTATGATTGGCTCTTGGGCCACATCAAAATTAGAAGCGCTGTCATACTCTCATACTGACACCACACATGCAATATTCGATATGAACTGAAGAAAGAGCAAGTAAAGCAAAGAGCCGCGGGTTGGACCACCCCTGCAGTA
>NC_041358.1:6595382-6607882 GCF_900634415.1 Cottoperca gobio | reverse complement strand
CACACACACACACACACACACACACACACGCGTAAACATTTTAATCAAGCTGTGTGTGTGTGAGTGTGTGAACAGACGTGGTGTAAACGTACCTGAAGTCGAGGCAGAATAATGTCACACATCCTCTCTGAGTGAAGAAGCTCGTCAATGAACTCGTCCACATGCATCAGTTCAAACTCTATTACAAAAAAGAAAAACGATTTCTGAACGATTTCATGTGTGCCAATCACAGGGCTCTATTCCAAAAGCTTAGTGGGAAATATTTCAATTCAATTTAATGCAATTGTATTAATCTACGAAGACAATTTGATTTTGGGCAAGTAAAAACCGGACAGGAAACACAGAACTGTCCTTCAGCTCCACAGTACACCAGGCAGATGGCTTCTGGGATGAACGACACTGAGTGCTGGTTGGACACCACCTGGGGAGGCGTAAGCTCCGCCTGACAGGGAGCATCTGGAACTGTGGGTGGAGGACATGGGTACTATTCCCCATGATGTCATAAGCCTTTGCCCTGACGTGCTACTCATTGAAGGAGGTTAAGCTTCGGAGGGGCACTCCAGTGGGTTTGGAACAACACTTGGTTTGGAGACGCTTTCGGTTTTTGACGTTGGTGTGCTTTCTTAATACGAGCTTCTGTGTCCCGCTCAAACTTCAATATGTTATCAAAGACGGTACCAAGACATTTAAACTGGTTCACAACATCCACCTCCTCACTGTATAACCACTGCATCTGAACTAAGAGGCTTGCACCCCCCCCTCCCCCCCCCGGTCTTGGTGATGGCCATGCTCCCATTCAGATCCTGGGAGGAGTGACAGGAAGACCATGAGTGATGGTTGGATTAGATGCTCTTACAGTCATTTGTGTAGAAAATGAGCAGGAGGGGGCATATGATGCACCCTTGTGGTGAGCCAGTGCTGGTGTACAGTGTACCTGATAAAGTGCCATTTGTTAGGACTCTGTCCAGTTTCTTGGCGAGGGTGACAGGCTGTGTGGTGTTAAATGCAGAAGAAAAATCCACAAATAGGAGCCTGGCAAAGGCTCCGTTCTTTATCAGGTGATTGTGAATGGTGTCTAGCAGGAACGTTTGTAAGCATCATCCACCCCCCTCCTAGCACGGTATCCAAACTGGAGAGGGTCCAAGATGGCACCAGCAGTAAACATGAGGAACTTTACCAGCTTCTCTAAGACCTTCTTGAACAGAGCCATATGAGTGCAGACTGTTACTGCATTATCTTTGATTAATGATCAGTTCTAGCTTCTTTGTAGGAGAATTATCTGTAAATAAAAATCAGTTAAATTAGTTTTACTCAAAAAAGCAGAGGGGAGTATCTGCAGTCTTCCTAACAATTAGGGCTGTAAGGAGATTAAAAAAATTACAAGCTTTGTGATGAATTCATCACGATTAATTGCATATATCAATATTTGCTGTCTAAGCTCCGACGGGGCTGTCGGAGCAAAAGTCAGGGGCATCTAAGAGCTCGATTAATCTGCATTAATATTTTTGTTGCGTTATTTTTTCTGTGATTAATTAATCGAAATTAACACGTTAATTTGACAGACCTACTAACAATACAACCTATTTACAAGAAACAGGCTTAATATCTAGAATATTAACGCATAAACTTGTGGGGGATCATCCATCCATCCATCCATCCATCCTTCGTTTACCGCTTATCCGGGGTCGGGTCGCGGGGGCAGCAGCTCCAGTAAGGAACCCCAATCTTCCCTTCTCCGGGCCACATCCGCCAGCTCCGACTGGGGGATCCCGAGGCGTTCCCAGGCCAGTAAGGAGATATAATCTCTCCACCGAGTCCTGGGTCTTCCCCGGGGTCTCCTCCCAGCTGGACGCGCCTGGAACACCTCCCTAGGGAGGCGCTCAGGTGGCATCCTTACTAGATGCCCGAACCACCTCAACTGGCTCCTTTCAACGCAAAGGAGCAGCAGCTCTACTCAGAGTCTCTCACAGATGGCTGAACTTCTCACCCTATCTCTAAGGGAGACGCCAGCCACCAGTCTGAGAAAACCCATTTTGGCCGCTTGCACCCGCGATCTCGTTCGTGGGGATCAATAAAGGCTTATATTGTCTTAATGTCCAGAATTTAACCACTTGATGTAATATTTCATACAATAGGTGGCAGAATGCGCCTTTAACGTTCCTGTCTAGATATTTGCAAATAAACAACATACAAACAAGTAAATCTGAAAACTTGGGAGTTGTTGGAAGGTGCATATTTCTTCCTTTGATAGAAGTAGGCCAGCAGTTTCCCCCTGCTTCCACTTTGTGTTAAATTGGGGAAAAAAGTGCATTTCCAAAATACTCTTTCTTTACACGACCCCCAGACACAATGTACAGATCACCCAGATGATAACTTCTTCTTGGCTTGAAAACCGACTAACAGCAGCAGACACAGGAAACCACTATTCTCATTTCATGATGTGCATGGCGCCAAAATGTGCCTACTTTGGGTTGATTAATCAAAAACTCACCTCCATTTCTGTTCTGACTCTTGACCCTTCTGTAATCGTTGTACAGCGGTTCCAAGTATTTGTAGCAATCCACTGCTGGTGCCAGTTAACCTCATGTACATCGCTCCGAGTAGACGAACATATCTAAAGACAAAAAACATCAGATGGTTGGAAAAGATTCACAAATAGCCCAGTATGAGTAAGCAGATATTATTTTTGCCTTTAGTAGTTTCTAGAATGAGTCAATCTTTCTATCTCAAAAGCAGTTTCTAGAATTACATTTACTTAACATACACATTTTTATTGCCAGGTAGGTTTTCACATACAAGGAATTTGCCTTGGTGTTTTGCTGCATTACAATAAACATAGTAAGAGAAAATAAAAGATAAAAAGCAATTACTGCAATAGTCAAGAAACATTAATAAAATAGAAACGGTGACAACTAAAATATGAAAAACAACATGGACAATATATCCGTTTTTAAAATTAAAGAGCTGCACATTTTGGAGCAGGAATTTTGAAAATATTGTCGTAGGAATGTGAAAGAGTTCACAGTGTAATGCAAAGAGAACATACGCAATGTACTAAGAGACCAAAATATGTGCTTTAACATAACACATTGAGACAGTTTTCTGTATTTATCTATCAATTTCTTATTATTATTATTTATAAATCTACATGGTGACAGTGTGCACAGTGTCCTATGTTTTGTTGGTTGGTTGGTTGATGAAGGGAATACAGCACAAATGCTCACTTTTTCTCTCAATGGATTGAGATAGAAACTCACTTGAAATCTTCGTTTTTTATGAACTCAACGATGATGTCTTTTTCAGGTTGAATCTGCAGCATCTTCAGAGTGAGGCAGAGGAAGGGAGTGGGCTTGATGTTTCCTCCAAAAACTCCACAGACAAACTTCAACTCCATGGCTTTGTCCACAACCATCTCAGCTGTGGATGACACAACATGCACACACTTTATAAAACAGTCACTGTGAAATACCAAAGGACAAAAAGAAAATGTCTCATTATTGTGTAATATGATTTATTTTGTTGTGTTTATTCTCTAGTAAAAAGTAAACAATAAACCCCAATAATAGGCTTATGGACAGTACAAATTACAATATTTATGATCAAATATATATTTGTTATATTTTTTTAAATGTGAAAATGAAAATAGACCTTGCAAATATATATGCAAAGTCAACTAAGGGCCAGGCTAAAGCTGAGCAGATATACCAGGAACTGCTAGAAAGGGATCTTGAACCTGCAGACAAACAGATGCTTTACAACAACTACGCAAAATATTTAAACTTCGATCGAAAAGAGTACCAAAGGTCACTAAGATATCACATGAAGGCAGCAGAGATACCGCAACAATCCTTCTTTCGGGAGAACAGCATCAAAGTTCTGGAGAAGATTAGAGACAAAGGCAGGGACAGAATGTGTAGAGAAATAGAGAAGTTTCTGGAAGAAATATAGGTATTGCATTACCTAAAGGAATCTGTAAGTACTTAATAATCGAGCTGTGTCCATTAAAGGCAGGTTTCTAAAAGTGTCTGGACTTTTGTAGTTAACATTCGTAGTTAATGGAAGACAGAGGCTGTTAAAAAAAATATCAGCACTTGATTTTTATGAAACACGCCGAATCCTTCACTAACACTGATTGTTAACATGTTGAAATTATTTGTTAAAATAGATTTTGAATGGATGTTGTTTTCCTTAACTTAGTGTATAAATCTGCTCAGGTTTACACAGTGTACTCTCTCAATTCTTTTTTTTTCTTACTTTTAATGGTGGGGAGGGGGGTGACAGATTTGTCATGTCATATGTCTTTTAAGCTGAGTGCCTAAATTTCCCTCGGGATCAATAAAGTATCTATCTATCTGTAACCATGATGTTTTCCTTTGCACTGTATTTTAAGAACACCGTACACTCTATAGCCTTTGAAATTTGCTTTGCTGAAAGCTTTGAGTTGTGAAATATAAAACTGTGATGTAATGTAATACTTCATTTTAAAATTAATATTATGGCCAGATACAACTGATTGTATGTATAGAAAATATGTCAAGTTTGCTTAAATTGTACAAATTAATAAACATGCATTATATACGCTATGAAAAGTAGTTTAAACTCTTTTTGTTTTGGTTGTTACTATATACAAGAAATTCAAATACACGACACATCATTTTGCAATACTGCACTTAGGCTGCTGATGGACGGTAATTAAACTTTACATTTTGAAGTTAACATGGATGAGCATTAAACAAATGAAGCTGTATAACAGAGGTATGTGAACGTGTTGGGAACCAAACAATAACCTGCTTACACCAGCAGGTGGCAGCAGCAGAGCGTCATAATGCAGGTGTCTCCAGGTGACAGCTGTCCCAGCTCTTCATACTGACACTCAGCAAACAGCTGCTGCTCAAAGTGAACACATAATACACTGCTCAAAACAATTACAGGAACACTTTTGAATCAGAGTATAACATCAAGTCAATTAAACTTCTGGGATATTGATCTGGTCAGTTAAGTAGCAGAGGGGGTTGTTAGTGAGTTTTAGCTGCTTTGGTGTTAATGACATTAACAACAGGTGCACTAGAGGGGCAACAATGAGACGACCCCCAAAACAGCAAAGGTTTTCCAGGTGGAGGCCACTGACATTTTTTCCCTCCTCATCTTTTCTGACTGTTTTTCACTAGTTTTGTATTCAGTCAGTGTCACTACTTGTCATGAGCCCTCTCCCTGCCTGGTAACACCACTAATTGTTTTCAATTACCTCCACCTGTCTCTGCTCCACCCTCGTTAACTTACCAGCTGCACTGGATTTACCACTCATCATGCTCTGTATAGAAGGCCCTGTTTTTCAGCCTACATCGGAATCCTGCCTGCCTGCCTGCCTGCCTGCCTGCCTGCCTGCCTGCCTGCCTGCCTGCCTGCCTGCCTGCCTGCCTGCCTGCCTGCCTGCCTGCCTGCCTGCCTGCCTGCCTGCCTGCCTGCCTGCCTGCCTGCCTGCCTGCCTGCCTGCCTGCCTGCCACTCTGATCTCCAGCCCCGGTAAACCCGACTTGCCTTACGACTACGAGTTTAGAATATCCCTGAACTGTACTACTGCCGTGCCTCATTCGGTCCTGTTGTGTGTGTTTCAATAAAACCTTGATCTCGAAATTGCGCTCCTGGGTCCTCGTCTGTCTGTCCTGACACTACTGGGAGTATGAGGCGATACCTGGACCCTACAGAGGTTGCACAAGCAGTCCAGCTCCTCCAGTATGAGCACATGTGACAGACGTGAAAGGGTCTAGAGAAGCCGTGGAGAATGTTATGCTGCCTGTAACATCGTTCAGCATGACCGGTTTGGTGGTGGGTCAGTGATGGTCTGGGGAGGCATATCCATGGAAGGACGCAGAAACCTCTGCAGGCTAGACAACGGCCCCCTGACTGCCATTAGGTATTGGGATGAAATCCATGGACCCATTGTCAGACCCTACGCTGGTGCAGTGGGTCCTGGGTTCCTCCTGGTGCACAACAATGCTTGGCCTCATGTTGCGAGAGTGTGCAGGCAGTTCCTGGAGGATGAAGGAATTGATTCCATTGACTGGCCCCCACGTTTGCCTGACCTAAATCCAATAGAACACCTCTGGGACATTATTTTTCATTCCATCCGATGCCGTCAGGTTGTACCTCAGACTGTCCAGGAGCTCAGTGATGCCCTGGTCCAGATCTGGGAGGAGATACCCCAGGACACCATCCGTCGTCTCATTAGGAGCCGCGACGTTGTCAGGCATGCATACAAGCACGTGGGGGAAATGCACAGTACTGAGTACCATTTTGAGTTGCTGGAATGGAATTTCAGCAAAATGGACAAGCCTGCCGCATCAATTTTTCAATTAGATTTTCGAGGTGTCTTTGAATTCAGCCCTCTGTAGGTAGATAATTTTCATTTCCATCAAACGATGTGGCATCCTTTCGTTCCTACCACATTACCCAGTTCATATCAGTATTGATATCCAGCATTATTTCTTCTCCCATTGAAATCTGATGTGGTTTCAAAGTGTTCCTTTAATTATTTTGTGTATAAACATGTACCAGTGCTGACCAAATTGACTTGTGTCCTCTGTAGTGGACATTTTGTTCTCTTGTACTCTTGTGAGCCACTGTATCAATCCCTGCTGTATTGTACAGAGGACATTTTGGACTTTTCAGTGATATGTCATTGGTTAGAGTGACATGCTGGGAAGTTCCTCTTTCTTTTCATTCAAAATGGCCGGCATACCAACAACAACATTTTATCGAAAGAGGAGAGGTAAGTCAAATACTGTTAATATATTGGGTTTTTAAATATGAACATCATATTGTTTATTAACCTGTTAGGAATGATATTATTAGTTCTGAAAGTAGTTAAATAATTTGTGTTTTTATATAACAGCTCTTTTATTAATGTCCATTCTAGTGGACACCAAGACCATCTTCATGTACTTAATGACTCAACAGTGTTGCAGGAGACAGATCTGAAGCAGAATGTATTCTGTACCAGATAGTTGAGGGAGATTCAGATTTGGAGTTGTCAGATGATGCGAGAGATCAGAACTTCACACCAGGGATAGAAGAGCTTGAAAAAGAAGAGGAAGAAGATGCAGATGCTCAGATGAGCAGACAGATACAGACACAGACACAGAGACAGATAGGGACGAGCAGGATAGATGTCGGCCTCTGTGGGCCAAGAGTAGCATGTATGTTGTACATTCAATCCAATCAGATGAGTGTAAGGTTTTAATTATTATTCCTATTTAATTTTGTTTATTAGAGTTTTTTTCTCAAACTATATAGATTCACACCTGTGCTACCTGGGCTTCCTGACTGTCAAGGTGACCCTACAACCCATGCAGATCCCACAACCAGAGCCATCTGTGCGCAGGCAAGGCACATGATGCCAGAGATGGTGGATATCAAGCATGCAGAAAGATGCAGACATCAGGGCTGCAAAGACGTACATGAGGTGTACCAAATACAAGATGTTTCTCTGCATTACAAAACAGAAAATATGCTTCCAGGAGTATCACAGCTAAAAATGCAAGGAATAAATGAAGAATGAGGAAGGAAACAGCCAAACAAAGGATTGAAACTTTTGATCGGAATTGACAATGTTTATACATCAGGCTTTTATTTTGAGAGCAGTTAAGCAGAAGACTAGTTTTGTTGTAGTCTCTAAATATACAGCATTATTCAGATCAAAATTATTATTATTTTTAATGAAAAGGTGAATGTATTCTTGATTTCATCACTCTACAACACTAATATGTTACATATTTTATCTTTTAATTTAATCTGTTTTTTCACACTAAAATGGTCTTCAGGTACATTCCATTGTGTATGTGTGCTGTCAGTATGAGAGCATGACAGTGCATCTAATTTTGATGTGGCCCAAGAGCCAATCACAAAAATGCCTGCGATGCAGTGAACCAATCACCTTCGAGGGGGGAAAAACCTATCACTGAGTAAACAATATCTGACCATCTGAGTTCGATCCTAAAATGGCAGGGGAAAAATGCACAGTTAAGTGAAAATATGAAGACCAACATACGGCGTTTTATTAGAGGTGGGAGAGTTCATATTCATATAAAAATGCTGCCTGACCTAGTGCAAAGTGTATTTGCGTGTGTTAACAAACTGAAACTGTCTAAGACACTTCTTCAAAAAGGGAGAATTAGCGCATTTTCCCTCTCTGCTAAAAGCAAGTGGACAAGATTACGTTCCTCGTCGACCCTTTTAATGCTGAGACGGACTGTTTGAAAGCCCCTCTAGTCCATACCTTTCAACATTGGAATTTCAAAATAAGGGAATTTCTTTGCCGGACTCCTTCCATATCTTAACAGCTCTCAGCCACCAATGTGAACGTAAACACATAAGGGACAGGTATATACATTCAGGAAATACATGTTTATTTAAAGTATGCATTACTTGTACAGACATGTTTATAAGATTTATGTATTTTATTTGATGAGTTATTATCATCAATTTGTTTGATGATGGATGAGTTGTGTGGCTTTAGTTTTCCCACGACGAGTACTTCCTTGCGAGACAGGAAACATGTCTGCTACACTGCGACTGAAATCAACGCAGAAGTTGAAGGCAACATTGTTTTTAACGCAAAGCATTGACATCTTTCCCTCAGCTTTGGTCACTTGGTTTTCCTCCGACAGTTATTATCACACTAGTCACGGACGAGGCGGTGGCCCAGTTGGAGATGATTGAACTTTCTGAGAAAGACCGACTGGAACCTGTTCTGAGGGAAGGGATCCTTGAGTTCTGTAAAACTGTGCCAATGGAAAAATATCCCAATGTCAAACGGGCTGCGCTCAAGCTACTATCAATGTTTGGGTCAACATACGTCTGTGAGTCGGTGTTATCTACCCTGAAACACGTGCAATCAAAGTATCGATCTGTTCTGACACACATGTGAAAGAATTGCTTCGAGTGACCACAACGGAATACAAGCCAGATTTGAGGAGGATTGTTCGAGGCAAGGAATGTCAGAAGTCCCACTCATTTAAAGAAGCAACATGCATAGGAAGATAAAATACTTTTTCACATTTGTTTACTGAGAGTTTGTGTGTGAGAATGCACACAATGTTCATTGTTGATAACAACTGGCGCCTAAATACTTGTAGGAGAGGTTTAATTCAATTTCTCTCAATATTATGGTGTGTGTGACATTTACAATAACAATCTGAGCAGAGCTATGTGTGTCTGTCTGTGTGAGGGTGTGTGTGTGTCTTTGGGAGGGAGGGTCTTTGAGTGTGTGTCTGTATGAGAGAGAGAGGGGAGGAAGAGAGTGAGGGAGCACAGAGAAAGGCTGAGAACAAAAGAGAGAAGGGGGGGGGGGGGGGTTGCACATCTGTGACTGTGTGTATGATGTGGCTCTTTGCAGTACCATAGTAACATTTTTGGCTCTTAACCTCTGACTGGTTGGCCCCTGAACTACAGTCTACCTCAGTTTTGTTGTTGTTTTTCAGTTTAGTTTTTTGTCAGGGAGAGAATTAAGCTGAGGGGGCACAGTGACTTTTTTTGGACAGACCTGGACCCCCAATGCTCCACATTAAGCCGACAGGGACATTCTGCAGACAACTGCTGCTCAAAGTGTATATACTGAATAGGCTTATATTATGATATAATATTTTATCAGAAGGTGCAGCCATAAAAAAAAAAATGTGGCATCTTATTCTAAAGAATAAAAGCAAACTAATTATTTGAAATTCACTTAGCAGAAAATATAATCAACAAACTTTAATAAGTCATGTCTAAGTTCTTTTTTCAGAAATGTGGCTTTCGGTTTCTATTCCTGGGAAACAATAGTCAGGTGAGCGTCTTTAAACGTCTGACATTCACTTCAACTTCGTAGTCAACATTTAAAGCTGCGTGCTCAACAACATCTCATAATTTACAGCAAAGCAGGAGTGGAAATCACTTACTTTTTTTCCAGTGAACCCAAAGCAGCATCAAGAGCTAAATCCAGCTGAACTAAGTAATATTTAGAGAACTGCTGAGTCGAGGAAACAGTTGAATGATGAGGTGAGCAACTGCTTCTGTCTTTCAAGTAATAACAATCATTATGATGTATTTAATATCTTATTATTATTAAGCCCCAGAGCCCCAGCATCTGGATTACTTGTATTTAATATTTGGAGCAAGTGGGTGGCTGGATAGTTCTTCTTTTCTAGCTTGTTTAATAGCTTTGCGCCACATTAACGTGCTCCTTGCTCTTTTCATGTTTTTCAAACAAAGGGTGATTGAAATTCTTCGAGCCTGTATAAAACGCACCTGTTTTGTCTGCTAGATGTGGATATCTAGCGGTATATTTTGCACCACATTTCGGAAAGCTCATCATTAGCATCCAGCCACGGCACGTCATGGAGTCACTTTTCAGAAAATAATATTTTCTTCTGCTCCGGCTCGGTTTGCTGTTATTTTGCATGTGGTGAAACGCTAAAGTAGCTGCTTGATGTCTTTAGTTTTTTTGGACAAGTCTAGTAGTCTACTCCATTGAGTGTTGACAAGAAACAGGTGTAGACGATATATGTGTTGTTTTGATGACTTATCATGTACGCAAAGGTGCGTAGTGACACAAGTGACGTTACGCTATCCATATTTGTGCCGTGCATGCGTACCTGCGTACCAGTTATGTGCACCCCTGAATATATATCTCATCTGGCTTGGGAACACCCTGGGATCCCCCAGGAGGAGCTGAAAATGTTACTGGTGAGAGGGAATGAAAAATGTTTTATTTTCCTTATGACTGCTCCATTCATTTTTCCTTTCTTTGTTTACTTGTTTGCTGTCTACTCAGTGCTTCTTACTCCATTCCTTCCTTCCCTTCTCCTTTTCTCCACATGAGATGAACAGTGGTTATGAAAACATAGCAAACTTCAAAGCATATTACATTAACCTACTGATGATGTGTTTTAATAATTGTTATTTTTATTCTCCATCAGTGCTGCTCAGAGTCAAACAACACTGGTGTCCAAACTGCAGGGCCTGCAGTGCCAATTCACCTGGAATCTGGATACCAGCAGGGCCAAACTTTTACGTTTAAGGGAAAGGTTTGAGGATTTTGGCACCGAGGACGGACACAGCTGGCTGGGTCACATTTACAACCTGCGGGGGTTCATTGAATACAAGCTGGGGTTCACTGAAGAAGCCCAGAGTTTTCTTCAACAAGGCTACAGAGGCCTTCTGCCAGATAAGAAATGCAGATGAGGGTCCCTGGTTAGTGGTGAACTACGGGAACCTGGCTTGGCTGCACCACCACCTGGGAGACCCAGCAGAGAGTGAGGCTTACCTGACAAAGGTCGACGCCCTGATGAATGAATATCCATCTCCATCCCAGGACAAGCTCCACCCAGAGATCTGCGCTGAAAAAGCCTTGACTTTCATGAGGGTTTAGCACAGATAAAATGTTGCGGGCTCTAGATTACTTCCTGAAGGCCATCGAGATGCAGCCGGGACATGGTGGAGTGGAACACCTGCATATCTTAGGGTTAATGTTGCTTAATATTGTTAATTAAGTTCAAGTTTTTCTCTCTTGGAGCGTGTGGTCCAGAAGGCCGCAACACCGAACACTCGGACTTAATATACGATAAACTCAAATATGTTGGTTTTAGTCTAGAATGCTACCATCAAACAAAATAACCTTTATAGTTGAGCTGGCTCCGTTTAAGGCATGTTCATCAACAGATTGTTCATTATAATACCACATAGCTAAATACCTATACTTTAGCACGAAAAACTCTGCCAGCCCTGTAGTAGAGCAGTCCAAATTGTTTGTAAATGTTGTGAATAAAAAACTTGGATTTGTAATGCAGCTTAATTTGTTTCTATCACCTGAATTAACACCAAAGGCAACTGATTGTTTTCATGTATTTAAGCTGTGGCTCACTTGTACACTCTATAAATACTATGAAATATAATCATACTAAGACATTCGGTTGGACGTCACCAAACTAACCACTTTTAAAGCTACTGGCACATTATATTTGACAACCTTTAGAGAAGCAAAACATTAGTTAATTCATCGTTTTCCAAAAACTAAAATCACAGTAACACTGAATTTTATGTTGAGATTTCAGAATAATTCCTTGGAAATAATAATTTGGTACTAATTACAGGGGAAAACAGTAATTTCCTCAAAAGAAATGCCTGAGGTTTTTCCAAGTAAAGATGAATTCATTTATTGATTGATGATTGAAAACTTATTGGAGCCTTGTTTAATAATATAATTTCCCCAAAGACAAAGTATAAATGTTTGCATGTTCAGCCGACCTTTTGGCAATATAGTGTAACATGAAACCCATAGACTGTTGAAACACAGCTGTAATATTTGTATCATGTCTTATTTTACTTGACAAAGTTCCTTGTAAATAAAATCCCAGGAGCATCATGTCATGTCTCGTCGAGTTTGTTGAGTTTTTCATGTTGTAACTTCCTGTTTTGTTCTCCTTTTTGTACCTCTTGTTTTCTCAATCCAGATCCCTTTACTTC
>NC_041358.1:6486874-6500732 GCF_900634415.1 Cottoperca gobio | reverse complement strand
GAAGTTTTTCCCAAGTAAAGATGAATTCATTTATTGATTGAGATTGAAAACTTAATTGGAGCCTTGTTTAATAATATAATTTCCCAAAGACAAAGTATAAATGTTTGCATGTTCAGCCGACCTTTTGGGCAATATAGTGTAACATGAAACCCATAGACTGTTGAAAACACAGCTGTAATATTTGTATCATGTCTATTTTACTTGACAAAGTTCCTTGTAAATAAAATCCAGGAGCATCATGTCATGTCTTCGTCGAGTTTGTTGAGTTTTTCATGTTGTAACTTCCTGTTTTGTTCTCCTTTTGTACCTCTTGTTTCTCAATCCAGTTCCCTTTACTTCCTGCCTTTGTGTGGTTTCCCGCCATCAGAGAAGCGAAACATGAGGGCGGGGGTGATCTGTGTTTTGATCACTGATAAGTGGTGCAGACAACACAGTACAACTCGACTTCACCTTTTTGAACTTAGGGTGTATTTTTTATTTTAGGGAAATGTTGTAGTGTAATGCGGCTGTAGAGGTGACATATGGCTGTAGAGAGGGCATACGACTGTACTAGACTATGCATGATAACCCTGTGAGCACCTCTCACACAGGCTAGATAAGGATGTGTAATGTCTCGTCGAGTTTGTTGAGTATTTCATGTTGTAACTTCCTGACTTTGCTTGAAACCAGAGCGGGTTTGTTTGCACATTAAGCACAAAGGGTTCGACTCGTGGAGGACAAATAAAAATTCCTCTGTCCACTTTTCCTGAATGTTCCTATGCTCGTCTTGTATGGCTCGTACCTTTCTTTTTAACGGGAGCAGCTGTTGTCTGTCCACAAACCACATCTCCAGCATCTTCCTCTCGATTTACGGTGGTTTGATGCTCCAAAGACAAATCTTAATTTTCCTCGTTTGTCACGCTTTGTTTCTGTCCAACAGGTGTGCAACTTTTTAATAAGAAATCGATCCATTTTACGTCTGTAGAAACACGTGCTAACTAGCATGTAATGGTGAAACGAGTCGTCCGGACTAACGCAGGTTGGTCGTAGTATCCTTCAATTTAAATGTTCAAATTTAGCGATATAAATATTTTTTTTGTGTCCATATTCACAAGCATGCTTATGTTAACATATTTTTAATGAGCTTAAGTTAATTTATTTCTATACTAGCCCACCATGTATCTCCCCGTCCAAGAGCACATTCACCATTGTAGTGCTGATAGACCGCCAAAACTGGCAACTCCGCAGTGAGTCAGTGTAGTGCCGAGCAAGTTTAAATATCTTGTTCCTAGTTTATATCGGCATCTTTTATCAATTATTATTACATATTATTTGTGGGCTAATAGAGCAGACTCAGTGTTTTAATGGGTTATATGTAATAGCCCTGCTTGTTTTTAGTGTTTTTATGAAATATCTGTATTGACTCCATAATCATATCTATCCCCCCTTTATTTAGCCCACTGCCACGCGAGCCACCAATGGCTTGGCGAGCCGCACAATGAGTAACACTGCTCTAGAGCACTGATACGAGGACGTGTCTTTTCTGTAACACACACACACACACACACACACACACACACACACACACACACACCACTCACGCACTCACGCACGCACGCACACACACACACACACACCAATGCATAAACACTTGAATCAAGCTGTGTGTGTGTGAGTGTGTGAACAGACGTGGTGTAAACGTACCTGAAGTCGAGGCAGAATGATGTCACACATCCTCTCTGAGTGAAGAAGCTCGTCAATGAACTCGTCCACATGCATCAGTTCAAACTCTATTACAAAAAAGAAAAACGATTTCTGAACGATTTCCTCATGTATCCACAACATATTCAGAGTTTAAAAACCAACGTTGTCAAAACAAATATTGACATTATGGATCCTGTGGGAGAAAATCCCTGAAGCTTGGGCCGGATGTCCTCAGGATCTTCACCACACTATAACAATACTTCTATATTGCTTTGAAAAATCAACAGAGTTCAAGGAGTTTCAATAGAATAAGAGTTTACTGAAGAATCAACACAGTACAGCAAACACGAGTCGGTCCAAGGACTGATTGAATAACAAATCACACACCTCTTAGTTTATACATTTTCCTTATCTTTCAAAGTTGACACCATTGTTCCAAAAAGTCAGTGAGTAGAGACAGGAGGGGTAGAGAATTCAGACGGTGGCAGGTGTTAGTCAGACACAAGAATACAATTCTCTGTTTCTTATGATGACCTTCAGTTTACCTAAGATACAATGGTCGAGTTTGACACGTAGGGCTAAAGAAAACATTGCCTATCTGAAAGGAGGCACAGAGAATACAAGTAAAGTTACAGCGATGTGCTGAGCGAGTCAGAAATTAATTAAACCAAGTTTTAAACAATAGTAATGTAACATCTGTTGCCTGACTGTCCTGCCAACCTTGACTTTTTAACCACTGTGCACCAGTAGTTATCTTTTTCTTCAAATACTCCCTAACTTTCCCAAAGCGGGAAAAAAAAACTGTGTTTTCAAATACTCCTGACAACAGCACATTCTGCTGACACTTTATCTATACTTACTTAACTAGTGGTGTAACTAGTAACTAATGTTATTTTAGCTGTTAACCTTTACTTTCCATGACCTCACCTTCTGCCTTTACAACCATTAAATCTCAGTGTCTGTCGTATAGACTAAAATACTCTAATGATTAACAGTATACAAATATCTTCATGTTTCAGGCAGTTGCTAACTAAAATCATTATTCTGCTTCAAACAATATCCCACAATCCTTCAAGTTAATGAGGATGTTTTCATTCCCTCCCTTCTTTCTTCATTCTTTACTTACTTTTGTCTCTTCGGTGTGTCTTGTTATTTTCCTTATAAGGAGTTTAAAGTGTGTATTTTCTTATAGCTTATAGATGTAATATATAGTTATACTGTATTTGTTGCATTTATGAAATTACAGAAAGACCAAAAAAGAAACTGTTGCTATGTTTACCTGTTTCAACAAAGGAAAACACCAAACTTGAAGAGAAGGAACAAATACACTGGCATGTTTAGGCCTACTTTGAAATAAATTAAACACAGAACTATGCAGGCCTATTTGAGTCCTCCCCATATTTGTTGAATAAAATAAAATAAATATAATATAAAAATACACAAAACTATAAAAAATACAATATAAAAATGAAATGAATAAAAAAAGTAGTCCACTTTGAAATAAACAAAACGTATAGCTGCAGCCTAATATCTTAAAAAGAGTAAACATAAATAAATAGGCCAGTTTCTATTTAATTATGTCCGTTTCAGTGTGTTTTCATCAACATGGAGGTGGTGATGATTTCTTTGGCTTGTAAAAAATTCACAATAGCCTCTCAAATGTCCCACAAAATGTCTTTCAACATTACATTTTCTGTTGTTTGCTCTTTTTCTCGCCACATATCAAGCACACTGGTAAGCCAGCATTGTTGACAGGGAAAACAAATGTATCTGTCCACGCAGAGTTATTTTATCCATGGTTAGCATACCGGGTTAGGCGGGGGTCTGCAACTCAAGATAAACCACCTGCAGGGAAAGGCACCGCGCCCGTAGACGCAGGAGAATGTGACGCATTTTTTAGTTGACGAAATATTAAAAAATATATTTTATTTCAGTGTCACTATTTCACCTCGAACTCCAAGATAAGAGGTGTTCCCTTTGAAAGATTGTCCACTGTGCAACAAAAAATACATGTTCCATGTTTTTTTTTTGTCAGAGCTACAGGGAGCCACTACAGAGGGGTTAAAGAGCTGCATGTGGCTCCTGAGCCGCAGGTTGCAGACCCCTGTTCTAGGGGGAGCTGAGGGAATAGACAATGGATGGATGTTTTATTCCTTATGACTGGTCCATTCATTTTTTCTTACTTTGTTTTCTTGCTGTCTATTCAGTGCTTCTTACTCCGTGCCTTCCTTCCCTTCTCCCTTTCTCCACATCAGATGAACAGTGGTTATCCAAACATAGCACACTTCAGAGCATTTTGTATGAACCTTTTGAGAATGTGTTTTAAGAATTGTTCTTTTTATTCTCTATCAGTGCTGCTCAGAGTCAAACAACACTGGTTTCCAAACTGGAGGACCTGCAGTGCCACTTCACCTATCTAAAAGATTATTTGTAAAACTGTGAGCAGTAATTTGTATGAAAATCCTTGAATAACACTCGTCATTTAAATAGCATCACTGAGGACATGTTAAAATAATGTTACCATAATTCAGTTTCACATGATTTATTCAAATAGATTTTGATCAGATATTGTTTTTCTTTAATAAGTTACATGTAGTCTATACGTGTAACCATGGTGTTGTCCTTTGCAATGTATTTTAATAACATAATAGACTCTAGAGCCATTGAAATTTGCTTTGCAGTAAGCTTTGTTTTGTGAAAGACAAAACTCTTTGATCGGTACTATAATACTTAACTTGATGTATAACCTGACTATTATCACCAGATTGTTTGTATAGAAAGTATGTCAAGCTTTGTCTAAGTTTTATACACAAATAAATATGCATTATGTACACCAAGAAAGGTTCTTTGAGTATGTTTTGTTTTGGTGGTTACTATATACAAGAAATTGAAATACACGACACATCATTATGCAGTACTGTACACAGGGTGCTGATAGATGTTAATTAAACTACAACTATTAAGTCAACTTGGATGGAACAGTGACAATATTTCCAAGGCGATATGTGAACAGGTGACTAATAATCAAACATGCAAGCTTTTGTGTTGAAAAGAAGTGTTTTTAAGTTAAATAGAACCCTGTCAGGTCCGGACCTCCTGGTGGCACGGCACTGCTGCGACCCGGGCTCCTGTCGCGCGCTGGAGCTTTTGTTTTTATGTTTTACGTTTCTTTTTTTTATTTTAAACCACACGTTTTAATCTAAAGACTGCGTATGTTGGCACGATGACGATCCTTGCAAAAGAGACGCACTAATGGCTCTCTGCACTGCGGGAGCCTTCCCACCATCTGACCTGCCGGAGGACATACAAACTACAGAGTCTTCTATTATAGTGTTTACTGAGACGTGGCTTCACCGGGATATTTCTGGCTCTTTGTGAGCTGGAGTATTTTTCTTTAATTCACTCAGACAGAAGTGAAACGTCGGGGGGCATCTGTGTTTTTAACACTGATAAGTGGTGCAGACAACAAAGTACGACTCGACTTCACCTTTTTGAACTTAGGGTGTGTTTTTTATTATAGGGAACTTCAATTATTGCAAACTTAAACTGTCACCCGGTTTTCAACAATACTATAAATGCGGGACAGAATTATAGACAAATGTTACGGCAATGTGAACAACGCTTATGTGAGTAGAGCCAAACCCCAGAGCTTCCAAACCCGGACAATAATACGATGCATCTCATATCTGCTTATAGAACTGTTGCTCAAACAGAGCAAACCACAAACCAAGACTGTAAATGTTTGCACTAGTGACAGAATAGAGTCTCTTAACAGAATCATAATATTTTATCAGAAGGTGCACCCAGTAAAGAAATGTGGCATCTTGGGGTTAAATATTTCACTCACAAAATATGAATATATACACAAATATAAAATAATCGTTTTGCTTTTCTTCTAAAGAAGAAAAACGATTATTTTAAATACACTTATGAGAGAATATAATCACAAACTTGAATGAGTCAGGTCTTAGTTCATTTTTCAGAAATGTGGCTTTCGGTTTCTATTCCTGGGAAACGATAGTCAGGTGGGCGTGGACAGAGCAAAAATGTAAACATCTGACATTCACTTCAACTTTGCAGTCAACATTTAAAGCTGCATGCTCAACAACATCTCATAATTTACAGCAAAGCAGGAGTTGGACATCACTGACTTTTTTCCAGCGAACCCAAAGCAGCATCAAGAGCTAAATCCAGCTGAACTAAGTAATATTTAGAGAACTGCTGAGTCGAGGAAACAGCTGAATGATGAGGTGAGCAACTGCTTCTGTCTTTCAAGTAATAACAATCATGATGATGTATTTAATATCTTATTATTATTAAGCCCCAGAGATCCAAAACCCTCACTTTTAATAATAATAATAATAATAATAATAATAATAATAATAATAATAATAATAATAATAATAATAATAATAATAATAATAATAAATTGAAATTATATAGCGTTTTTCGAGACCTCAAAGCCGCTTTACAATCGTAGGGGAAGTGGGGCCAGGGGTTAGGACGAGGGAAGAAAGGGAAAGAGAAAAGGAATAATAATAACAATAATAATAATAATAATAATAATAATAATAATAATAATAATAATAATAATAATAATAATAATAAGTCACTTGAGTCACTTTTCAGAAAATAATATTTTCTTCTGCTCCGGCTCGGTTTGCTGTTATTTTGCATGTGGTGAAACGCCGAAGTAGCTGCTTGATGTCTTTAGTTTTTTTGGACAAGTCTAGTAGTCTACTCCATTGAGTGTTGACAAGAAACAGGTGTAGACGAAATATGTGTTGTTTTGGTGACCTATCATGTACGCAAAGGTGCGTAGTGACACAAGTGACGTTACGCTATCCAGATGTTTGCCGTGCATGCGTACCTACGTACCAGTTATGTGCACCCCTGAATATATATCTCATCTGGCTTGGGAACACCCTGGGATCCCCCAGGAGGAGCTGAAAATGTTACTGGTGAGAGGGAATGAAAAAAGGATGGATGTTTTATTTTCCTACTCAGTGCTTCTTACTCCATTCCTTCCTTCCCTTCTCCTTTTCTCCACATGAGATGAACAGTGGTTATGAAAACATAGCAAACTTCAAAGCATATTACATTAACCTACTGATGATGTGTTTTAATAATTGTTATTTTTATTCTCCATCAGTGCTGCTCAGAGTCAAACAACACTGGTGTCCAAACTGCAGGGCCTGCAGTGCCACTTCACCTGGGATCTGGACACCAGCAGGGCCAAACTTTTACGTTTAAGGGAAAGGTTTGAGGATTTTGGCACCGAGGACGGACACAGCTGGCTGGGTCACATTTACAACCTGCGGGGGTTCATTGAATACAAGCTGGGGTTCACTGAAGAAGCCCAGAGTTTCTTCAACAAGGCTACAGAGGCCTTCTGCCAGATAAGAAATGCAGATGAGGGTCCCTGGTTAGTGGTGAACTATGGGAACCTGGCTTGGCTGCACCACCACCTAGGAGACCCAGCAGAGAGTGAGGCTTACCTGACAAAGGTTGACGCCCTGATGAATGAATATCCATCTCCATCCCAGGACAAGCTCCACCCAGAGATCTGCGCTGAAAAAGCCTGGACTTTCATGAGGTTTAGCACAGATAAAATGTCGCTGGCTCTAGATTACTTCCTGAAGGCCATCGAGATGCAGCCGGACATGGTGGAGTGGAACACCTGCCATATCTTAGGGTTAATGTTTGCTTCAGAGCACAGCAGCACAGCAGTGGGGGCTGACATCTTGGAGAAAATGAGAATCGCCAAAGAAAAGGATCCAGAGAACTTGTACCTCGCAGTTCACTACCTCGACCAATGTGCTAAGAAAGGAGAAAAAATTGAAGATGAAGCACGTGAGCTAGCCAGGGAGGTTTTGAGAAATCCTGTCAGCTGCTACGGTGGTATTAAACCATTACTTATTGTTTACAGAAAGTATTTATCTGTTGATGAGGCCATTGATTTGGCAGAGGAGGTTCTGAGAAACCATCCAGATGAGCGTTATCTGAAGGGATGTGCTGCACTCTGCTACAGATGGAAGATCTTTGACAGTCTTCCAACACAAAGCCTGATGGACAGAGCAATCAGTCTCCATGAAGAGATGATTTCTCTTTACCCTCATTCCTCACTTAAGAAGAAAATAGACCTTGCACATATATATGCAAAGTCAACTAATGGCCTAGCTAAAGCTGAGCAGATATACCAGGAACTGCTAGAAAGGGATCTTGAACCTGTAGACAAACAGATGCTTTACTACAACTACGCACAACATTTAAACTTCCATGGACAGGATCGCAACAGGTCACTCGGATATCACATGCAGGTGGCAGAGATACAGCAACAATCCTTCTTTCGTCAGAAAAGCATCAAAGTTCTGGTGAACATTAGAGACAGAGGCGGGGGCAGAATGTGTAATAATAAAACTTGGATTTGTAATGCAGCTTAATTTGTTCTATCACCTGAATTACAGCCAAATGCAACTGATTGTTTTCATGTATGTAAGCTGTGTCTCAGTTGTACACTCTATAAATACTATGAAATATACATTACTAAGACATTCTGTTGGACGTCAACCAAACTACAACTTTTAAAGCTACTGCCAACATTATATTTGAAAACCTTTAGAGAAGCAAAACATTAGTTAATTCATCGTTTTCCAAAAACTAAAATCACAGTAACACTGAATTTTATGTTTGAGATTTCAGAATAATTCCTTGGAAATAATAATTTGGTACTAATTACAGGGGAAAAAAGTAATTTCCTCAAAAGAAATGCTGAAGTTTTTCCCAAGTAAAGATGAATTCATTTATTGATTGATGATTGAAAACTTTATTGGAGCCTTGTTTAATAATATAATTTCCCAAAGACAAAGTATAAATGTTTGCATGTTCAGCCGACCTTTTGGCAATATAGTGTAACATGAAACCCATAGACTGTTGAAAACACAGCTGTAATATTTGTATCATGTCTTATTTTACTTGACAAAGTTCCTTGTAAATAAAATCCCAGGAGCATCATGTCATGTCTCGTCGAGTTTGTTGAGTTTTTCATGTTGTAACTTCCTGTTTTGTTCTCCTTTTTGTACCTCTTGTTTCTCAATCCAGTTCCCTTTACTTCCTGCCTTTGTGTGGTTTCCCGCCATCAGAGAAGCGAAACGTGAGGGCGGGGGGGCATCTGTGTTTTCATCACTGATAAGTGGTGCAGACAACACAATACAACTCGACTTCACCTTTTTGAACTTAGGGTGTATTTTTTATTTTAGGGAAATGTTGTAGTGTAATGCGGCTGTAGAGGTGACATATGGCTGTAGAGAGGGCATACGACTGTACTAGACTATGCATGATAACCCTGTGAGCACCTCTCACACAGGCTAGATAAGGATGTGTAATGTCTCGTAGAGTTTGTTGAGTATTTCATGTTGTAACTTCCTGACTTTGCTTGAAACCAGAGCGGGTTTGTTTGCACATTAAGCACAAAGGGTTCGACTCGTGGAGGACAAATAAAAATTCCTCTGTCCACTTTTCCTGAATGTTCCTATGCTCGTCTTGTATGGCTCGTACCTTTCTTTTTTAACGGGAGCAGCTGTTGTCTGTCCACAAACCACATCTCCAGCATCTTCCTCTCGATTTACGGTGGTTTGATGCTCCAAAGACAAATCTTAATTTTCCTCGTTTGTCACGCTTTGTTTCTGTCCAACAGGTGTGCAACTTTTTAATAAGAAATCGATCCATTTTACGTCTGTAGAAACACGTGCTAACTAGCATGTAATGTTGAAACGAGTCGTCCGGACTAACGCAGGTTGGTCGTAGTATCCTCCAATTTAAATGTTCAAATTTAGCGATATAAATAATTTTTTTGCAAATGTCCATATTCACAAGCATGCTTATGTTAACATATTTTTAATGAGCTTAAGTTAATTTATTTCTATACTAGCCCACCATGTATCTCCCCGTCCAAGAGCACATTCACCATTGTAGTGCTGATAGACCGCCAAAACTGGCAACTCCGCAGTGAGTCAGTGTAGTGCCGAGCAAGTTTAAATATCTTGTTCCTAGTTTATATCTGCATCTTTTATCAATTATTATTACATATTATTTGTGGGCTAATAGAGCAGACTCAGTGTTTTAATGGGTTATATGTAATAGCCCTGCTTGTTTTTAGTGTTTTTATGAAATATCTGTATTGACTCCATAATCATATCTATCCCCCCTTTATTTAGCCCACTGCCACGGGAGCCACCAATGGCTTGGCGAGCCGCACAATGAGTAACACTGCTCTAGAGCACTGATACGATACTCATTGTTGGTTTTAGTCTATAAATGGCTAACAAACAAACGAACCTGTATATTTTGAGCTGTCTCCTTTTAAGGCAGGTTTCAACAAGTGTTCATTGAAGACAACACATATCTAAATACCTATACATTAGCACTGAAAAACTGCCAGCTGTAGTACACAAGTACAAATGTGTTGTAAATGTTAGTGAATAATAAAACTTGGATTTGTAATGCAGCTTAATTTGTTCTATCACCTGAATTACAGCCAAATGCAACTGATTGTTTTCATGTATGTAAGCTGTGTCTCAGTTGTACACTCTATAAATACTATGAAATATACATTACTAAGACATTCTGTTGGACGTCAACCAAACTACAACTTTTAAAGCTACTGCCAACATTATATTTGAAAACCTTTAGAGAAGCAAAACATTAGTTAATTCATCGTTTTCCAAAAACTAAAATCACAGTAACACTGAATTTTATGTTTGAGATTTCAGAATAATTCCTTGGAAATAATAATTTGGTACTAATTACAGGGGAAAACAGTAATTTCCTCAAAAGAAATGCTGAAGTTTTTCCCAAGTAAAGATGAATTCATTTATTGATTGATGATTGAAAACTTTATTGGAGCCTTGTTTAATAATATAATTTCCCAAAGACAAAGTATAAATGTTTGCATGTTCAGCCGACCTTTTGGCAATATAGTGTAACATGAAACCCATAGACTGTTGAAAACACAGCTGTAATATTTGTATCATGTCTTATTTTACTTGACAAAGTTCCTTGTAAATAAAATCCCAGGAGCATCATGTCGTGTCTCGTCGAGTTTGTCGAGTTTTTCATGTTGTAACTTCCTGTTTTGTTGTGTACCTACCTCTTGTTTCTCAATCCAGATCCCTTTACTTCCTGTCTTGGTGTGGTTTCCCGCCATCTTCAGCCCCGCCCCTGATTGTTTCCACCTGTTCCCCCTCACCTCTTGTATAAATTGTCCTGTCTCCCCTTGTCTTGTGCCAGTTTGTCTTGTCATATCATGTGCAAGTACCAGTGTATCAACAAGTGTGATTTTTCAGAGAAGTTTGTATATCCTCTTAGTGTGCGCTTTGAGTTGATCATCGGATTTATTGAAGTAAAGTATTGTTTTTTACACTTTACATTTGTTTCTGGAGTCGTGCGTTTGAGTCTTCCTTCCCTGTGTCCGAGTCGTAACACATCAATCATGAGTTGCATGTCGTCGTCTTTCCTCTGGATTCAAACAAACTTCCATAAAACACACGACTAAGGAATCAGGGTCTTTATTTCTGACAAATGTCAGGTCAGAGTGTGAAACTCATTCTTAACATACAGAAACACATTTTCTACATTTACACAGATCCAAAAGTTATCAATAATAGCCGTAAGTATCTGAAGACGGGGCGTACTGTAAGATTGCTCTCTCTCAGAGGGTGTGAGAATGAGGCTGAAAGGCTGCAGATGGAGTGAGTGAATATATACTGTCCATACACACTGCTGAGACCGGAGGGCTTTACATTGTAAAATCTTAGACATGTCGGTGGTCCAACATCGAAAATGGAAATGAATGGAAACTCAAATTTCGTACAAGATTTAGAAGCAAGTTCTATGACCGTTTGGAGGTAAAAAATAAAAAGGGAAGATATATAAGAAACATCACTCGTTTCCTCTTCGACTCTTCTTGTGACTCTTTTTTGAACTCCTGTGATGTGAGAGAAACAAAATGACTTTAAATGGAAATAATTAAACAAATAGTTCATAACTAATTACTTAGAAAAGAAATCACACTGGAGATATAGGAACATTAAATACCCTGTTTGTTTCATTTCAGACATTATTGTAAAATAGTGACAACACACAAAGAGTGCTGGGTGTCTCCTTAAATCCATTTTGTTAATGTGCTGAAGATCGTGTGTTGCGACTGAAAGCTCCAGAACAGCTACTCAATTAACCTTGACGTGAGATTGTTTTGTTTGTACTGCTTCCAAGGTCAAGAATCCTTTTTTATATATACTTTAAAATGAAAACAATTATGTGAAAAGTGGGCAAACTCCATCTGCTGTTGAAGATCGTGTGATACAATAAAAATCTCCTGAAAACTACTCTAAAGACTCTGTGGAGAGATAGTTTTGGTACAGACTAAAATGCACCTGTGGCACTGCTATCAAGAAGCACCAAGTACTGAAAGTTGTCAGATTTGTAAAGTTAATGGCTTCTTCTTTGTGCACAGTTCCTGATTTAAATTAGTTAAAAACTGTATTTTTAGGCAGAGTTATTGTTCATCTGCTTGTGTTTAGACAACATTCAGTAACTTTCGCTGCTTGTTTAAAAAAACATGTTTATTATATGGGATCGAAAAACTTGGAACTATACCCTGACCCAATATATGCAGATAGAAAAATGGTTATAATTTTGTGAGTAGATGCAACATTCTTGCATGTTTAAGCAACAACAGCATCATCACTCACCTCTCTGGGGACTTTGAGTGGCTGCGATGTCTGTGGCTTCTGTGATGACCTGGATCAGAATAATGATAGCATAAGTACCAAACAACCATCCTCAAAACATCATTTACAGTAAGGATTTGTTTCTTCTTCTACATACTCATAAGAATCAAGTATTGTGAACATCTGGGTAAGACTTTAAATTAAAATAATAAAGAAAACCAATTGAAGAAATAAAAGTTTGACCGGAACACGAAAACTAAATGACAACGACATAAAATAAAAACCTCATCGAGCTCATCTGTCCAAATAAGAGGAGGTAGAATCAAAGAATAACTTCCTCTCATTCACTGTGGTGTTCACAGTTTAGTACAAATACAATTCAATAAGTGAAATGTCTGCAAAAGAGTTCTCAACAAATTCTTATTAGGGTTTTATCTAAATGACCTCCCTGTATACATCCATCCATCTATTATTGTACAGCCACTATAGGCCAGTAGTAGAGCCTACTCTTAAAGTTTCTCAGTTTCGCATCAATGCTTCACACGAGTACCTACCGGGGGATTTGGATCTGGACCGGCTGCGGTGTCGGCGGGGGCTCTTGCTGCGATGGCGGTTTCTCCGGGGCGATGGGCTGCGAGAACACGCAACAAAAAGACATGAATGAGGGTCATGTATTATATTTTAAAAAGGTGACAAAGGATTTCAGCCAAAAGCGAACATACCTTCGCCTCTTTGGAGATCTGCTCCTCCTGCAGAAAGCAAATAAACACACACAGGATTTGAGCTGAATTCACAATTTATGAAATGACTTCACAAGAATGTAGCTGTGGAAAATGTCTCATTCTGGATGATTAAAACACGAACCGTCTGGGTGAGCGACTGCGTCTGTAACGAGGCGACGGTGAGCGACGAGGTCGGTCGTTGTCACGGTAACCGTCGCGGCGCCTGTGGGGCTCAGGGGTCTGGAGTCTCTCCGGCTGCAGGCGGGAAAAACAACACACGTTTTAAAACCTGTGGAAAGGCACCGCACGATAAACTGTTCCTGTAAGAAGTGAATCAGTCGTTAGTTGATTCATTATTTAAATGTAAAAGGAAAAATGCTAAAGATTTATACTTCAATAACTTACATTAAAACAAAAGTCCTCTTGTCATAAATCTATACGGTTTTAATTGTTTTCCAGATTAGTTAAACCAACTTTGTGTATACAGCTGTAACACACTATCACATCCGCGTGATTATAATTCAAGTATTACCATAACCACTCCTGGCGACTAGATACACACATACACCTCTGCCACTTTGTATTTGAAAAAAGTGCAACAATCACTGCAAAGTTCTCCAGAAAGTCCTATGGACCGACTCATCTTGTTAATAAAGTGAGTACAAGTGATCAACATTCGAGGACTTTTTGGCTCTTTCAAATCTCACTACGCTAAGAGTGAGG
>NC_041358.1:6449374-6481874 GCF_900634415.1 Cottoperca gobio | reverse complement strand
ACTGGGGGATCCCGAGGCGTTCCCAGGCCAGTAAGGAGATATAATCTCTCCACCGAGTCCTGGGTCTTCCCCGGGGTCTCCTCCCAGCTGGACGCGCCTGGAACACCTCCCTAGGGAGGCGCTCAGGTGGCATCCTTACTAGATGCCCGAACCACCTCAACTGGCTCCTTTCAACGCAAAGGAGCAGCAGCTCTACTCAGAGTCTCTCACAGATGGCTGAACTTCTCACCCTATCTCTAAGGGAGACGCCAGCCACCAGTCTGAGAAAACCCATTTTGGCCGCTTGCACCCGCGATCTCGTTCGTGGGGATCAATAAAGGCTTATATTGTCTTAATGTCCAGAATTTAACCACTTGATGTAATATTTCATACAATAGGTGGCAGAATGCGCCTTTAACGTTCCTGTCTAGATATTTGCAAATAAACAACATACAAACAAGTAAATCTGAAAACTTGGGAGTTGTTGGAAGGTGCATATTTCTTCCTTTGATAGAAGTAGGCCAGCAGTTTCCCCCTGCTTCCACTTTGTGTTAAATTGGGGAAAAAAGTGCATTTCCAAAATACTCTTTCTTTACACGACCTCCAGACACAATGTACAGATCACCCAGATGATAACTTCTTCTTGGCTTGAAAACCGACTAACAGCAGCAGACACAGGAAACCACTATTCTCATTTCATGATGTGCATGGCGCCAAAATGTGCCTACTTTGGGTTGATTAATCAAAAACTCACCTCCATTTCTGTTCTGACTCTTGACCCTTCTGTAATCGTTGTACAGCGGTTCCAAGTATTTGTAGCAATCCACTGCGGTGCCAGTTAACCTCATGTACATCGCTCCGAGTAGACGAACATATCTAAAGACAAAAAACATCAGATGGTTGGAAAAGATTCACAAATAGCCCAGTATGAGTAAGCAGATATTATTTTTGCCTTTAGTAGTTTCTAGAATGAGTCAATCTTTCTATCTCAAAAGCAGTTTCTAGAATTACATTTACTTAACATACACATTTTTATTGCCAGGTAGGTTTTCACATACAAGGAATTTGCCTTGGTGTTTTGCTGCATTACAATAAACATAGTAAGAGAAAATAAAAGATAAAAAGCAATTACTGCAATAGTCAAGAAACATTAATAAAATAGAAACGGTGACAACTAAAATATGAAAAACAACATGGACAATATATCCGTTTTTAAAATTAAAGAGCTGCACATTTTGGAGCAGGAATTTTGAAAATATTGTCGTAGGAATGTGAAAGAGTTCACAGTGTAATGCAAAGAGAACATACGCAATGTACTAAGAGACCAAAATATGTGCTTTAACATAACACATTGAGACAGTTTTCTGTATTTATACTATCAATTTCTTATTATTATTATTTATAAATCTACATGGTGACAGTGTGCACAGTGTCCTATGTTTTGTTGGTTGGTTGGTTGATGAAGGGAATACAGCACAAATGCTCACTTTTTCTCTCAATGGATTGAGATAGAAACTCACTTGAAATCTTCGTTTTTTATGAACTCAACGATGATGTCTTTTTCAGGTTGAATCTGCAGCATCTTCAGAGTGAGGCAGAGGAAGGGAGTGGGCTTGATGTTTCCTCCAAAAACTCCACCGACAAACTTCAACTCCATGGCTTTGTCCACAACCAGCTCAGCTGTGGATGACACAACATGCACACACTTTATAAAACAGTCACTGTGAAATACCAAAGGACAAAAAGAAAATGTCTCATTATTGTGTAATATGATTTATTTTATTGTGTTTATTCTCTAGTAAAAAGTAAACAATAAACCCCAATAATAGGCTGATGGACAGTACAAATTACAATATTTATGATCAAATATATATTTGTTATATTTTTTTAAATGTGAAAATGAAAATAGACCTTGCAAATATATACGCAAAGTCAACTAAGGGCCAGGCTAAAGCTGAGCAGATATACCAGGAACTGCTAGAAAGGGATCTTGAACCTGCAGACAAACAGATGCTTTACAACAACTACGCAAAATATTTAAACTTCGATCGAAAAGAGTACCAAAGGTCACTAAGATATCACATGAAGGCAGCAGAGATACCGCAACAATCCTTCTTTCGGGAGAACAGCATCAAAGTTCTGGAGAAGATTAGAGACAAAGGCAGGGACAGAATGTGTAGAGAAATAGAGAAGTTTCTGGAAGAAATATAGGTATTGCATTACCTAAAGGAATCTGTAAGTACTTAATAATCGAGCTGTGTCCATTAAAGGCAGGTTTCTAAAAGTGTCTGGACTTTTGTAGTTAACATTCGTAGTTAATGGAAGACAGAGGCTGTTAAAAAAAATATCAGCACTTGATTTTTATGAAACACGCCGAATCCTTCACTAACACTGATTGTTAACATGTTGAAATTATTTGTTAAAATAGATTTTGAATGGATGTTGTTTTCCTTAACTTAGTGTATAAATCTGCTCAGGTTTACACAGTGTACTCTCTCAATTCTTTTTTTTTCTTACTTTTAATGGTGGGGAGGGGGGGTGACAGATGTGTCATGTCATATGTCTTTTAAGCTGAGTGCCTAAATTTCCCTCGGGATCAATAAAGTATCTATCTATCTGTAACCATGATGTTTTCCTTTGCACTGTATTTTAAGAACACCGTACACTCTATAGCCTTTGAAATTTGCTTTGCTGAAAGCTTTGAGTTGTGAAATATAAAACTGTGATGTAATGTAATACTTCATTTTAAAATTAATATTATGGCCAGATACAACTGATTGTATGTATAGAAAATATGTCAAGTTTGCTTAAATTGTACAAATTAATAAACATGCATTATATACACTATGAAAAGTAGTTTAAACTCTTTTTGTTTTGGTTGTTACTATATACAAGAAATTCAAATACACGACACATCATTTTGCAGTACTGCACTTAGGCTGCTGATGGACGGTAATTAAACTTTACATTTTGAAGTTAACATGGATGAGCATTAAACAAATGAAGCTGTATAACAGAGGTATGTGAACGTGTTGGGAACCAAACAATAACCTGCTTACACCAGCAGGTGGCAGCAGCAGAGCGTCATAATGCAGGTGTCTCCAGGTGACAGCTGTCCCAGCTCTTCATACTGACACTCAGCAAACAGCTGCTGCTCAAAGTGAACACATAATACACTGCTCAAAAAAATTACAGGAACACTTTTGAATCAGAGTATAACATCAAGTCAATTAAACTTCTGGGATATTGATCTGGTCAGTTAAGTAGCAGAGGGGGTTGTTAGTGAGTTTTAGCTGCTTTGGTGTTAATGACATTAACAACAGGTGCACTAGAGGGGCAACAATGAGACGACCCCCAAAACAGCAAAGGTTTTCCAGGTGGAGGCCACTGACATTTTTTCCCTCCTCATCTTTTCTGACTGTTTTTCACTAGTTTTGTATTCAGTCAGTGTCACTACTGGGAGTATGAGGCGATACCTGGACCCTACATCCAATAGATCCAATAGAACACCTCTGGGACATTATTTTTCATTCCATCCGATGCCGTCAGGTTGTACCTCAGACTGTCCAGGAGCTCAGTGATGCCCTGGTCCAGATCTGGGAGGAGATACCCCAGGACACCATCCGTCGTCTCATTAGGAGCCGCGACGTTGTCAGGCATGCATACAAGCACGTGGGGGAAATACACAGTACTGAGTACCATTTTGAGTTGCTGGAATGGAATTTCAGCAAAATGGACAAGCCTGCCGCATCAATTTTTCAATTAGATTTTCGAGGTGTCTTTAAATTCAGCCCTCTGTAGGTAGATAATTTTAATTTCCATCAAACGATGTGGCATCCTTTCGTTCCTACCACATTACCCAGTTCATATCAGTATTGATATCCAGCATTATTTCTTCCCCCATTGAAATCTGATGTGGTTTCAAAGTGTTCCTTTAATTATTTTGAGCAGTGTATAAACATGTACCAGTGCTGACCAAATTGACTTGTGTCCTCTGTAGTGGACATTTTGTTCTCTTGTACTCTTGTGAGCCACTGTATCAATCCCTGCTGTATTGTACAGAGGACATTCTGGGCTTTTCAGTGATATGTCATTGGTTAGAGTGACATGCTGGGAAGTTCCTCTTTCTTTTCATTCAAAATGGCCGACATACCAACAACAACATTTTATCGAAAGAGGAGAGGTAAGTCAAATACTGTTAATATATTGGGTTTTTTAATATGAACATCATATTGTTTATTAACCTGTTAGGAATGATATTATTAGTTCTGAAAGTAGTTAAATAATGTGTGTTTTTATATAACAGCTCTTTTATTAATGTCCATTCTAGTGGACACCAAGACCATCTTCATGTACTTAATGACTCAACAGTGTTGCAGGAGACAGATCTGAAGCAGAATGTATTCTGTACCAGATAGTTGAGGGAGATTCAGATTTGGAGCTGTCAGATGATGAGAGAGATCAGAACTTCACACCAGGGATAGAAGAGCTTGAAAAAGAAGAGGAAGAAGATGCAGATGCTCAGATGAGCAGACAGATACAGATACAGACACAGAGACAGATAGGGACGAGCAGGATAGATGTCGGCCTCTGTGGGCCAAGAGTAGCATATATGTTGTACATTCAATCCAATCCGATGAGTGTAAGGTTTTAATTATTATTCCTATTATTTCATTTTGTTTATTAGAGTTTTTTTCTCAAACTATATAGATTCACACCTGTGCATGACAGTGCATCTAATTTTGATGTGGCCCAAGAGCCAATCACAAAAATGCCTGCGATGCAGTGAACCAATCACCTTCGAGGGGGGAAAAACCTATCACTGAGTAAACAATATCTGACCATCTGAGTTCGATCCTAAAATGGCAGGGGAAAAATGCACAGCTAAGTGAAAATATGAAGACCAACATACGGCGTTTTATTAGAGTGGGAGAGTTCATATTCATATAAAAATGCTGCCTGACCTAGTGCAAAGTGTATTTGCGTGTGTTAACAAACTGAAACTGTCTAAGACACTTCTTCAAAAGGGAGAATTAGTGCATTTTCCCTCTCTGCTAAAAGCAAGTGGACAAGATTACGTTCCTCGTCGACCCTTTTAATGCTGAGACGGACTATTTGAAAGCCCCGCTAGTCCATACCTTTCAACATTGGAATTTCAAAATAAGGGAATTTCTTTGCCGGACTCCGTCCATATCTTAACAGCTCTCAGCCACCAATGTGAACGTAAACACATAAGGGACGGGTATATACATTCAGGAAATACATGTTTATTTAAAGTATGCATTACTTGTACAGACATGTTTATAAGATTTATGTATTTTATTTGATGAGTTATTATCATTAATTTATTTGATGATGGATGAGTTGTGTGGCTTTAGTTTTCCCACGACGAGTACTTCCTTGCGAGACAGGAAACATGTCTGCTACACTGCGACTGAAATCAACGCAGAAGTTGAAGGCTACATTGTTTTTAATACAAAGCATTGACATCTTTCCCTCAGCTTTGGTCACTTGGTTTGCCTCCGACACAGTTATTATCACACTAGTCACGGACGAGGCGATGGCCCAGTTGGAGATGATTGAACTTTCTGAGAAAGACCGACTGGAACCTGTTCTGAGGGAAGGGATCCTTGAGTTCTGTAAAACTGTGCCAATGGAAAAATATCCCAATGTCAAACGGGCTGCGCTCAAGCTACTATCAATGTTTGGGTCAACATACGTCTGTGAGTCGGTGTTATCTACCCTGAAACACGTGCAATCAAAGTATCGATCTGTTCTGACACACATGTGAAAGAATTGCTTCGAGTGACCACAACGGAATACAAGCCAGATTTGAGGAGGATTGTTCGAGGCAAGGAATGTCAGAAGTCCCACTAATTTAAAGAAGCAACATGCATAGGAAGATATTTACAATAACAATCTGAGCAGAGCTATGTGTGTCTGTCTGTGAGGGTGTGTGTGTCTTTGGGAGGGAGGGTCTTTGAGTGTGTGTCTGTGTGTCTGTATGAGAGAGAGAGGGGAGGAAGAGAGTGAGGGAGCACAGAGAAAGGCTGAGAACAAAAGAGAGAAGGGGGGGGGGGGGGGGGTTGCACATCTGTGACTGTGTGTATGATGTGGCTCTTTGCAGTAACATAGTAACATTTTTGGCTCTTAACCTCTGACTGGTTGGCCCCTGAACTACAGTCTACCTCAGTTTTGTTGTTGTTTTTCAGTTTAGTTTTTTGTCAGGGAGAGAATTAAGCTGAGGGGGACAGACCTGGACCCCCAATGCTCCACATTAAGCCGACAGGGACATTCTGCAGACAACTGCTGCTCAAAGTGTACACATATACTGAATAGGCTTATATTATGATATAATATTTTATCAGAAGGTGCAGCCATAAAAAAAAAAATGTGGCATCTTATTCTAAAGAATAAAAGCAAACTAATTATTTGAAATTCACTTAGCAGAAAATATAATCAACAAACTTTAATAAGTCATGTCTAAGTTCTTTTTTCAGAAATGTGGCTTTCGGTTTCTATTCCTGGGAAACAATAGTCAGGTGAGCGTCTTTAAACGTCTGACATTCACTTCAACTTCGTAGTCAACATTTAAAGCTGCGTGCTCAACAACATCTCATAATTTACAGCAAAGCAGGAGGTGGAAATCACTGACTTTTTTTCCAGTGAACCCAAAGCAGCATCAAGAGCTAAATCCAGCTGAACTAAGTAATATTTAGAGAACTGCTGAGTCGAGGAAACAGTTGAATGATGAGGTGAGCAACTGCTTCTGTCTTTCAAGTAATAACAATCATTATGATGTATTTAATATCTTATTATTATTAAGCCCCAGAGCCCCAGCATCTGGATTACTTGTATTTAATATTTGGAGCAAGTGGGTGGCTGGATAGTTCTTCTTTTCTAGCTTGTTTAATAGCTTGCGCCACATTAACGTGCTCCTTGCTCTTTTCATGTTTTTCAAACAAAGGGTGATTGAAATTCTTCGAGCCTGTATAAAACGCACCTGTTTTGTCTGCTAGATGTGGATATCTAGCGGTATATTTTGCACCACATTTCGGAAAGCTCATCATTAGCATCCAGCCACGGCACGTCATGGAGTCACTTTTCAGAAAATAATATTTTCTTCTGCTCCGGCTCGGTTTGCTGTTATTTTGCATGTGGTGAAACGCCAAAGTTAGCTGCTTGATGTCTTTAGTTTTTTTGGACAAGTCTAGTAGTCTACTCCATTGAGTGTTGACAAGAAACAGGTGTAGACGAAATATGTGTTGTTTTGATGACCTATCATGTACGCAAAGGTGCGTAGTGACACAAGTGACGTTACGCTATCCATATTTGTGCCGTACCTGCGTACCAGTTATGTGCACCCCTGAATATATATCTCATCTGGCTTGGGAACACCCTGGGATCCCCCAGGAGGAGCTGAAAATGTTACTGGTGAGAGGGAATGAAAAAAGGATGGATGTTTTATTTTCCTTATGACTGCTCCATTCATTTTTCCTTTCTTTGTTTACTTGTTTGCTGTCTACTCAGTGCTTCTTACTCCATTCCTTCCTTCCCTTCTCCTTTTCTCCACATGAGATGAACAGTGGTTATGAAAACATAGCAAACTTCAAAGCATATTACATTAACCTACTGATGATGTGTTTTAATAATTGTTATTTTTATTCTCCATCAGTGCTGCTCAGAGTCAAACAACACTGGTGTCCAAACTGCAGGGCCTGCAGTGCCACTTCACCTGGGATCTGGACACCAGCAGGGCCAAACTTTTACGTTTCAGGGAAAAGTTTGAGGATTTTGGCACCGAGGACGGACACAGCTGGCTGGGTCACATTTACAACCTGCGGGGGTTCATTGAATACAAGCTGGGGTTCACTGAAGAAGCCCAGAGTTTCTTCAACAAGGCTACAGAGACCTTCTGCCAGATAAGAAATGCAGATGAGGGTCCCTAGTTAGTGGTGAACTACGGGAACCTGGCTTGGCTGCACCACCACCTGGGAGACCCAGCAGAGAGTGAGGCTTACCTGACAAAGGTCGACGCCCTGATGAATGAATATCCATCTCCATCCCAGGAAAAGCTCCACCCAGAGATCTGCGCTGAAAAAGCCTGGACTCTCATGAGGTTTAGCACAGATAAAATGCCGCTGGCTCTAGATTACTTCCTGAAGGCCATCGAGATGCAGCCGGACATGGTGGAGTGGAACACCTGCCATATCTTAGGGTTAATGTATGCTTCAGAGCACAGCAGCACAGAGCAGGGGGCTGACATCTTGGAGAAAATGAGAATCGCCAAAGAAAAGGATCCAGAGAACTTGTACCTCGCAGTTCACTACCTCGACCAATGTGCTAAGAAAGGAGAAAGAATTGAAGATGAAGCACGTGAGCTAGCCAGGGAAGTTTTTAGAAATCCTGTCAGCAGCTACAGTGGTATTAAACCATTACTTATTGTTTACAGAAACTATTTATCTGTTGATGAGGCCATTGATTTGGCAGAGGAGGTTCTGAGAAACCATCCAGATGAGCGTTATCTGAAGGGATGTGCTGCACTCTGCTACAAATGGAAGATCTTTGACAATGACAGTCTTCCAACACAAAGCCTGATGGACAGAGCAATCAGTCTCCATGAAGAGATGATTTCTCTTTACCCTCATTCCTCACTTAAGAAGAAAATAGACCTTGCACATATATATGCAAAGTCAACTAATGGCCTAGCTAAAGCTGAGCAGATATACCAGGAACTGCTAGAAAGGGATCTTGAACCTGTAGACAAACAGATGCTTTACTACAACTACGCACAACATTTAAACTTCCATGGACAGGATCGCAACAGGTCACTCGGATATTACATGCAGGTGGCAGAGATACAGCAACAATCCATTCTTTCGTCAGAAAAGCATCAAAGTTCTGGTGAACATTAGAGACAGAGGCGGGGGCAGAATGTGTAGAGAAATAGAGGAGTTTCTGGAAAACCTGCAAGAGCCATAGTGTTTTTAACAGCACTGGTTCTGAATCCAGAACAAATATAGGTATTGCATTAGCAATAACATCTGTATATACTTATTATTTTGATTACTTACACGTTAATTAAGTTGAACGTTTTTTCTCTCTTGGTCGTGTGGTCCAGAAGGCAGCAACACCGACACTCGGAACATGTAATATACGATCAACTCATTGTTGGTTTTAGTCTATAAATGGCTAACAAACAAAAGAACCTGTATATTTTGAGCTGTCTCCTTTTAAGGCAGGTTTCAACAAGTGTTCATTGAAGACAACACATATCTAAATACCTATACATTAGCACTGAAAAACTGCCAGCTGTAGTACACAAGTACAAATGTGTTGTAAATGTTAGTGAATAATAAAACTTGGATTTGTAATGCAGCTTAATTTGTTCTATCACCTGAATTACAGCCAAATGCAACTGATTGTTTTCATGTATGTAAGCTGTGTCTCAGTTGTACACTCTATAAATACTATGAAATATACATTACTAAGACATTCTGTTGGACATCAACCAAACTACAACTTTTAAAGCTACTGCCAACATTATATTTGAAAACCTTTAGAGAAGCAAAACATTAGTTAATTCATCGTTTTCCAAAAACTAAAATCACAGTAACACTGAATTTTATGTTTGAGATTTCAGAATAATTCCTTGGAAATAATAATTTGGTACTAATTACAGGGGAAAACAGTAATTTCCTCAAAAGAAATGCTGAAGTTTTTCCCAAGTAAAGATGAATTCATTTATTGATTGATGATTGAAAACTTTATTGGAGCCTTGTTTAATAATATAATTTCCCAAAGACAAAGTATAAATGTTTGCATGTTCAGCCGACCTTTTGGCAATATAGTGTAACATGAAACCCATAGACTGTTGAAAACACAGCTGTAATATTTGTATCATGTCTTATTTTACTTGACAAAGTTCCTTGTAAATAAAATCCCAGGAGCATCATGTCATGTCTCGTCGAGTTTGTTGAGTTTTTCATGTTGTAACTTCCTGTTTTGTTCTCCTTTTTGTACCTCTTGTTTCTCAATCCAGTTCCCTTTACTTCCTGCCTTTGTGTGGTTTCCCGCCATCAGAGAAGCGAAACATGAGGGCGGGGGTGATCTGTGTTTTGATCACTGATAAGTGGTGCAGACAACACAGTACAACTCGACTTCACCTTTTTGAACTTAGGGTGTATTTTTTATTTTAGGGAATGTTGTAGTGTAATGCGGCTGTAGAGGTGACATATGGCTGTAGAGAGGGCATACGACTGTACTAGACTATGCATGATAACCCTGTGAGCACCTCTCACACAGGCTAGATAAGGATGTGTAATGTCTCGTCGAGTTTGTTGAGTATTTCATGTTGTAACTTCCTGACTTTGCTTGAAACCAGAGCGGGTTTGTTTGCACATTAAGCACAAAGGGTTCGACTCGTGGAGGACAAATAAAAATTCCTCTGTCCACTTTTCCTGAATGTTCCTATGCTCGTCTTGTATGGCTCGTACCTTTCTTTTTTAACGGGAGCAGCTGTTGTCTGTCCACAAACCACATCTCCAGCATCTTCCTCTCGATTTACGGTGGTTTGATGCTCCAAAGACAAATCTTAATTTTCCTCGTTTGTCACGCTTTGTTTCTGTCCAACAGGTGTGCAACTTTTTAATAAGAAATCGATCCATTTTACGTCTGTAGAAACACGTGCTAACTAGCATGTAATGGTGAAACGAGTCGTCCGGACTAACGCAGGTTGGTCGTAGTATCCTTCAATTTAAATGTTCAAATTTAGCGATATAAATATTTTTTTTGTGTCCATATTCACAAGCATGCTTATGTTAACATATTTTTAATGAGCTTAAGTTAATTTATTTCTATACTAGCCCACCATGTATCTCCCCGTCCAAGAGCACATTCACCATTGTAGTGCTGATAGACCGCCAAAACTGGCAACTCCGCAGTGAGTCAGTGTAGTGCCGAGCAAGTTTAAATATCTTGTTCCTAGTTTATATCGGCATCTTTTATCAATTATTATTACATATTATTTGTGGGCTAATAGAGCAGACTCAGTGTTTTAATGGGTTATATGTAATAGCCCTGCTTGTTTTTAGTGTTTTTATGAAATATCTGTATTGACTCCATAATCATATCTATCCCCCCTTTATTTAGCCCACTGCCACGCGAGCCACCAATGGCTTGGCGAGCCGCACAATGAGTAACACTGCTCTAGAGCACTGATACGAGGACGTGTCTTTTCTGTAACACACACACACACACACACACACACACACACACACACACACACACACACACACACTCACACACTCACGCACGCACGCACACACACACACACACACCAATGCATAAACACTTGAATCAAGCTGTGTGTGTGTGAGTGTGTGAACAGACGTGGTGTAAACGTACCTGAAGTCGAGGCAGAATGATGTCACACATCCTCTCTGAGTGAAGAAGCTCGTCAATGAACTCGTCCACATGCATCAGTTCAAACTCTATTACAAAAAAGAAAAACGATTTCTGAACGATTTCCTCATGTATCCACAACATATTCAGAGTTTAAAAACCAACGTTGTCAAAACAAATATTGACATTATGGATCCTGTGGGAGAAAATCCCTGAAGCTTGGGCCGGATGTCCTCAGGATCTTCACCACACTATAACAATACTTCTATATTGCTTTCAAAAATCAACAGAGTTCAAGGAGTTTCAATAGAATAAGAGTTTACTGAAGAATCAACACAGTACAGCAAACACGAGTCGGTCCAAGGACTGATTGAATAACAAATCACACACCTCTTAGTTTATACATTTTCCTTATCTTTCAAAGTTGACACCATTGTTCCAAAAAGTCAGTGAGTAGAGACAGGAGGGGTAGAGAATTCAGACGGTGGCAGGTGTTAGTCAGACACAAGAATACAATTCTCTGTTTCTTGTGATGACCTTCAGTTTACCTAAGATACAATGGTCGAGTTTGACGCGTAGGGCTAAAGAAAACATTGCCTATCTGAAAGGAGGCACAGAGAATACAAGTAAAGTTACAGCGATGTGCTGAGCGAGTCAGAAATTAATTAAACCAAGTTTTAAACAATAGTAATGTAACATCTGTTGCCTGACTGTCCTGCCAACCTTGACTTTTTAACCACTGTGCACCAGTAGTTATCTTTTTCTTCAAATACTCCCTAACTTTCCCACAGCGGGAAAAAAAAACTGTGTTTTCAAATACTCCTGACAACAGCACATTCTGCTGACACTTTATCTATACTTACTTAACTAGTGGTGTAACTAGTAACTAATGTTATTTTAGCTGTTAACCTTTACTTTCCATGACCTCACCTTCTGCCTTTACACCATTAAATCTCAGTGTCTGTCTATAGACTAAAATACTCTAATGATTAACAGTATTAGTAATAGTCTTGTTATTTTCCTTATAGGGAGTTTAAAGTGTGTATTTTCTTATAGCTTATAGATGTAATATATAGTTATACTGTATTTGTTGCATTTATGAAATTACAGAAAGACCAAAAAAGAAACTGTTGCTATGTTTACCTGTTTCAACAAAGGAAAACACCAAACTTGAAGAGAAGGAACAAATACACTGGCATGTTTAGGCCTACTTTGAAATAAATTAAACACAGAACTATGCAGGCCTATTTGAGTCCTCCCCATATTTGTTGAATAAAATAAAATGAATATAATATAAAAATACACAAAACTATAAAAAATACAATATAAAAATGAAATGAATAAAAAAAGTAGTCCACTTTGAAATAAACAAAACGTATAGCTGCAGCCTAATATCTTAAAAAGAGTAAACATAAATAAATAGGCCAGTTTCTATTTAATTATGTCCGTTTCAGTGTGTTTTCATCAACATGGAGGTGGTGATGATTTCTTTGGCTTGTAAAAAATTCACAACTAGCCTCTCAAATGTCCCACAAAATGTCTTTCAACATTACATTTTCTGTTGTTTGCTCTTTTCTCGCCACATATCAAGCACACTGGTAAGCCAGCATTGTTGACAGGGAAAACAAATGTATCTGTCCACGCAGAATTATTTTATCCATGGTTAGCATACCGGGTTAGGCGGGGGTCTGCAACTCAAGATAAACCACCTGCAGGGTAAGGCACCGCGCCCGTAGACGCAGTAGAATGTGACGCATTTTTTAGTTGACGAAATATTAAAACATATATTTTATTTCAGCGTCACTATTTCACCTCGAACTCCAAGATAAGAGGTGTTCCCTTTGAAAGATTGTCCACTGTGCAACAAAAAATACATGTTCCATGTTTTTTTTTGTCAGAGCTACAGGGAGCCACTACAGAGGGGTTAAAGAGCTGCATGTGGCTCCTGAGCCGCAGGTTGCAGACCCCTGTTCTAGGGGGAGCTGAGGGAATAGACAATGGATGGATGTTTTATTCCTTATGACTGGTCCATTCATTTTTTCTTACTTTGTTTTCTTGCTGTCTATTCAGTGCTTCTTACTCCGTGCCTTCCTTCCCTTCTCCCTTTCTCCACATCAGATGAACAGTGGTTATCCAAACATAGCACACTTCAGAGCATTTTGTATGAACCTTTTGAGAATGTGTTTTAAGAATTGTTCTTTTTATTCTCTATCAGTGCTGCTCAGAGTCAAACAACACTGGTTTCCAAACTGGAGGACCTGCAGTGCCACTTCACCTATCTAAAAGATTATTTGTAAAACTGTGAGCAGTAATTTGTATGAAAATCCTTGAATAACACTCGTCATTTAAATAGCATCACTGAGGACATGTTAAAATAATGTTACCATAATTCAGTTTCACATGATTTATTCAAATAGATTTTGATCAGATATTGTTTTTCTTTAATAAGTTACATGTAGGCTATACGTGTAACCATGGTGTTGTCCTTTGCAATGTATTTTAATAACATAATAGACTCTAGAGCCATTGAAATTTGCTTTGCAGTAAGCTTTGTTTTGTGAAAGACAAAACTCTTTGATCGGTACTATAATACTTAACTTGATGTATAACCTGACTATTATCACCAGATTGTTTGTATAGAAAGTATGTCAAGCTTTGTCTAAGTTTTATACACAAATAAATATGCATTATGTACACCAAGAAAGGTTCTTTGAGTATGTTTTGTTTTGGTGGTTACTATATACAAGAAATTGAAATACACGACATCATTATGCAGTACTGTACACAGGGTGCTGATAGATGTTAATTAAACTACAACTATTAAGTCAACTTGGATGGAACAGTGACAATATTTCCAAGGCGATATGTGAACAGGTGACTAATAATAAAACATGCAAGCTTTTGTGTTGAAAAGAAGTGTTTTTAAATTAAATAGAACCCTGTCAGGTCCGGACCTCCTGGTGGCACGGCACTGCTGCGACCCGGGCTCCTGTCGCGCGCTGGAGCTTTTGTTTTTATGTTTTACGTTTCTTTTTTTTATTTTAAACCACACGTTTTAATCTAAAGACTGCGTATGTTGGCACGATGACGATCCTTGCAAAAGAGACGCACTAATGGCTCTCTGCACTGCGGGAGCCTTCCCACCATCTGACCTGCCGGAGGACATACAAACTACAGAGTCTTCTATTATAGTGTTTACTGAGACGTGGCTTCACCGGGATATTTCTGGCTCTTTGTGAGCTGGAGTATTTTTCTTTAATTCACTCAGACAGAAGTGAAACGTCGGGGGGCATCTGTGTTTTTAACACTGATAAGTGGTGCAGACAACAAAGTACGACTCGACTTCACCTTTTTGAACTTAGGGTGTGTTTTTTATTATAGGGAACTTCAATTATTGCAAACTTAAACTGTCACCCGGTTTTCAACAATACTATAAATGCGGGACAGAATTATAGACAAATGTTACGGCAATGTGAACAACGCTTATGTGAGTAGAGCCAAACCCCAGAGCTTCCAAACCCGGACAATAATACGATGCATCTCATATCTGCTTATGTAACTGTTGTCAAACAGAGCAAACCACAAACCAAGACTGTAAATGTTTGCACTAGTGACAGAATAGAGTCTCTTAACAGAATCATAATATTTTATCAGAAGGTGCACCCAGTAAAGAAATGTGGCATCTTGGGGTTACATATTTCACTCACCAAATATGAATATATACACAAATTTAAAATAATCGTTTTGCTTTTCTTCTAAAGAAGAAAAACGATTATTTTAAATACACTTATGAGAGAATATAATCACAAACTTTAATGAGTCAGGTCTTAGTTCATTTTTCAGAAATGTGGCTTTCGGTTTCTATTCCTGGGAAACGATAGTCAGGTGGGCGTGGACAGAGCAAAAATGTAAACATCTGACATTCACTTCAACTTTGCAGTCAACATTTAAAGCTGCATGCTCAACAACATCTCATAAGTTTACAGCAAAGCAGGAGTTGGACATCACTGACTTTTTTCCAGCGAACCCAAAGCAGCATCAAGAGCTAAATCCAGCTGAACTAAGTAATATTTAGAGAACTGCTGAGTCGAGGAAACAGCTGAATGATGAGGTGAGCAACTGCTTCTGTCTTTCAAGTAATAACAATCATTATGATGTATTTAATATCTTATTATTATTAAGCCCCAGAGATCCAAAACCCTCACTTTTAATAATAATAATAATAATATAATAATAATAATAATAATAATAATAATAATAATAATAATAATAATAATAATAATAATAATAATAATAATAATAAATTGAAATTATATAGCGTTTTTCGAGACCTCAAAGCCGCTTTACAATCGTAGGGGAAGTGGGGCCAGGGGTTAGGACGAGGGAAGAAAGGGAAAGAGAAAAGGAATAATAATAATAATAATAATAATAATAATAATAATAATAATAATAATAATAATAATAATAATAATAATAATAATAATAATAATAATAAGTCACTTGAGTCACTTTTCAGAAAATAATATTTTCTTCTGCTCCGGCTCGGTTTGCTGTTATTTTGCATGTGGTGAAACGCCAAAGTAGCTGCTTGATGTCTTTAGTTTTTTTGGACAAGTCTAGTAGTCTACTCCATTGAGTGTGAACAGGTGTAGACGAAATATGTGTTGTTTTGATGACCTATCATGTACGCAAAGGTGCGTAGTGACACAAGTGACGTTACGCTATCCAGATTTTTGCGGTGCATGCGTACCTGCGTACCAGTTATGTGCACCCCTGAATATATATCTCATCTGGCTTGGGAACACCCTGGGATCCCCCAGGAAGAGCTGAAAATGTTACTGGTGAGAGGGAATGAAAAAAGGATGGATGTTTTATTTTCCTTATGACTGCTCCATTCATTTTTCCTTTCTTTGTTTACTTGTTTGCTGTCTACTCAGTGCTTCTTACTCCATTCCTTATTTCCCTTCTCCTTTTCTTCACATGAGATGAACAGTGGTTATGAAAACATAGCAAACTTCAAAGCATATTACATTAACCTGTGTGTTTTAATAATTGTTATTTTTATTCTCCATCAGTGCTGCTCAGAGTCAAACAACACTGGTGTCCAAACTGCAGGGCCTGCAGTGCCACTTCACCTGGGATCTGGACACCAGCAGGGCCAAACTTTTACGTTTCAGGGAAAGGTTTGAGGATTTTGGCACCGAGGACGGACACAGCTGGCTGGGTCACATTTACAACCTGCGGGGGTTCATTGAATACAAGCTGGGGTTCACTGAAGAAGCCCAGAGTTTCTTCAACAAGGCTACAGAGGCCTTCTGCCAGATAAGAAATGCAGATGAGGGTCCCTGGTTAGTGGTGAACTATGGGAACCTGGCTTGGCTGCACCACCACCTAGGAGACCCAGCAGAGAGTGAGGCTTACCTGACAAAGGTTGACGCCCTGATGAATGAATATCCATCTCCATCCCAGGACAAGCTCCACCCAGAGATCTGCGCTGAAAAAGCCTGGACTTTCATGAGGTTTAGCACAGATAAAATGTCGCTGGCTCTAGATTACTTCCTGAAGGCCATCGAGATGCAGCCGGACATGGTGGAGTGGAACACCTGCCATATCTTAGGGTTAATGTTTGCTTCAGAGCACAGCAGCACAGCAGTGGGGGCTGACATCTTGGAGAAAATGAGAATCGCCAAAGAAAAGGATCCAGAGAACTTGTACCTCGCAGTTCACTACCTCGACCAATGTGCTAAGAAAGGAGAAAGAATTGAAGATGAAGCACGTGAGCTAGCCAGGGAGGTTTTGAGAAATCCTGTCAGCCGCTACAGGTGGTATTAAACCATTACTTATTGTTTACAGAAACTATTTATCTGTTGATGAGGCCATTGATTTGGCAGAGGAGGTTCTGAGAAACCATCCAGATGAGCGTTATCTGAAGGGATGTGCTGCACTCTGCTACAGATGGAAGATCTTTGACAATGACAGTCTTCCAACACAAAGCCTGATGGACAGAGCAATCAGTCTCCATGAAGAGATGATTTCTCTTTACCCTCGTTCCTCACTTAAGAAGAAAATAGACCTTGCACATATATATGTAAAGTCAACTAATGGCCTAGCTAAAGCTGAGCAGATATACCAGGAACTGCTAGAAAGGGATCTTGAACCTGTAGACAAACAGATGCTTTACTACAACTACGCACAACATTTAAACTTCCATGGACAGGATCGCAACAGGTCACTCGGATATCACATGCAGGTGGCAGAGATACGGCAACAATCCTTCTTTCGTGAGAAAAGCATCAAAGTTCTGGTGAACATTAGAGACAGAGGCGGGGGCAGAATGTGTAGAGAAATAGAGGAGTTTCTGGAAAACCTGCAAGAGCCATAGTGTTTTTAACAGCACTGGTTCTGAATCCAGAACAAATATAGGTATTGCATTAGCAATAACATCTGTATATACTTATTATTTTGATTACTTACACGTTAATTAAGTTGCACGTTTTTTCTCTCTTGGTCGTGTGGTCCAGAAGGCAGCAACACCCACACTCGGAACATGTAATATACGATCAACTCATTGTTGGTTTTAGTCTATAAATGGCTAACAAACAAAAGAACCTGTATATTTTGAGCTGTCTCCTTTTAAGGCAGGTTTCAACAAGTGTTCATTGAAGACAACACATATCTAAATACCTATACATTAGCACTGAAAAACTGCCAGCTGTAGTACACAAGTACAAATGTGTTGTAAATGTTAGTGAATAATAAAACTTGGATTTGTAATGCAGCTTAATTTGTTCTATCACCTGAATTACAGCCAAATGCAACTGATTGTTTTCATGTATGTAAGCTGTGTCTCAGTTGTACACTCTATAAATACTATGAAATATACATTACTAAGACATTCTGTTGGACGTCAACCAAACTACAACTTTTAAAGCTACTGCCAACATTATATTTGAAAACCTTTAGAGAAGCAAAACATTAGTTAATTCATCGTTTTCCAAAAACTAAAATCACAGTAACACTGAATTTTATGTTTGAGATTTCAGAATAATTCCTTGGAAATAATAATTTGGTACTAATTACAGGGGAAAACAGTAATTTCCTCAAAAGAAATGCTGAAGTTTTTCCCAAGTAAAGATGAATTCATTTATTGATTGATGATTGAAAACTTTATTGGAGCCTTGTTTAATAATATAATTTCCCAAAGACAAAGTATAAATGTTTGCATGTTCAGCCGACCTTTTGGCAATATAGTGTAACATGAAACCCATAGACTGTTGAAAACACAGCTGTAATATTTGTATCATGTCTTATTTTACTTGACAAAGTTCCTTGTAAATAAAATCCCAGGAGCATCATGTCATGTCTCGTCGAGTTTGTTGAGTTTTTCATGTTGTAACTTCCTGTTTTGTTCTCCTTTTTGTACCTCTTGTTTCTCAATCCAGTTCCCTTTACTTCCTGCCTTTGTGTGGTTTCCCGCCATCAGAGAAGCGAAACATGAGGGCGGGGGTGATCTGTGTTTTGATCACTGATAAGTGGTGCAGACAACACAGTACAACTCGACTTCACCTTTTTGAACTTAGGGTGTATTTTTTATTTTAGGGAAATGTTGTAGTGTAATGCGGCTGTAGAGGTGACATATGGCTGTAGAGAGGGCATACGACTGTACTAGACTATGCATGATAACCCTGTGAGCACCTCTCACACAGGCTAGATAAGGATGTGTAATGTCTCGTCGAGTTTGTTGAGTATTTCATGTTGTAACTTCCTGACTTTGCTTGAAACCAGAGCGGGTTTGTTCGCACATTAAGCACAAAGGGTTCGACTCGTGGAGGACAAATAAAAATTCCTCTGTCCACTTTTCCTGAATGTTCCTATGCTCGTCTTGTATGGCTCGTACCTTTCTTTTTTAACGGGAGCAGCTGTTGTCTGTCCACAAACCACATCTCCAGCATCTTCCTCTCGATTTACGGTGGTTTGATGCTCCAAAGACAAATCTTAATTTTCCTCGTTTGTCACGCTTTGTTTCTGTCCAACAGGTGTGCAACTTTTTAATAAGAAATCGATCCATTTTACGTCTGTAGAAACACGTGCTAACTAGCATGTAATGTTGAAACGAGTCGTCCGGACTAACGCAGGTTGGTCGTAGTATCCTTCAATTTAAATGTTCAAATTTAGCGATATAAATATTTTTTTTGCAATGTCCATATTCACAAGCATGCTTATGTTAACATATTTTTAATGAGCTTAAGTTAATTTATTTCTATACTAGCCCACCATGTATCTCCCCGTCCAAGAGCACATTCACCATTGTAGTGCTGATAGACCGCCAAAACTGGCAACTCCGCAGTGAGTCAGTGTAGTGCCGAGCAAGTTTAAATATCTTGTTCCTAGTTTATATCGGCATCTTTTATCAATTATTATTACATATTATTTGTGGGCTAATAGAGCAGACTCAGTGTTTTAATGGGTTATATGTAATAGCCCTGCTTGTTTTTAGTGTTTTTATGAAATATCTGTATTGACTCCATAATCATATCTATCCCCCCTTTATTTAGCCCACTGCCACGCGAGCCACCAATGGCTTGGCGAGCCGCACAATGAGTAACACTGCTCTAGAGCACTGATACGAGGACGTGTCTTTTCTGTAACACACACACACACACACACACACACACACACACACACACACACACACTCACGCACTCACGCACGCACGCACACACACACACACACACACCAATGCATAAACACTTGAATCAAGCTGTGTGTGTGTGAGTGTGTGAACAGACGTGGTGTAAACGTACCTGAAGTCGAGGCAGAATGATGTCACACATCCTCTCTGAGTGAAGAAGCTCGTCAATGAACTCGTCCACATGCATCAGTTCAAACTCTATTACAAAAAAGAAAAACGATTTCTGAACGATTTCCTCATGTATCCACAACATATTCAGAGTTTAAAAACCAACGTTGTCAAAACAAATATTGACATTATGGATCCTGTGGGAGAAAATCCCTGAAGCTTGGGCCGGATGTCCTCAGGATCTTCACCACACTATAACAATACTTCTATATTGCTTTCAAAAATCAACAGAGTTCAAGGAGTTTCAATAGAATAAGAGTTTACTGAAGAATCAACACAGTACAGCAAACACGAGTCGGTCCAAGGACTGATTGAATAACAAATCACACACCTCTTAGTTTATACATTTTCCTTATCTTTCAAAGTTGACACCATTGTTCCAAAAAGTCAGTGAGTAGAGACAGGAGGGGTAGAGAATTCAGACGGTGGCAGGTGTTAGTCAGACACAAGAATACAATTCTCTGTTTCTTGTGATGACCTTCAGTTTACCTAAGATACAATGGTCGAGTTTGACGCGTAGGGCTAAAGAAAACATTGCCTATCTGAAAGGAGGCACAGAGAATACAAGTAAAGTTACAGCGATGTGCTGAGCGAGTCAGAAATTAATTAAACCAAGTTTTAAACAATAGTAATGTAACATCTGTTGCCTGACTGTCCTGCCAACCTTGACTTTTTAACCACTGTGCACCAGTAGTTATCTTTTTCTTCAAATACTCCCTAACTTTCCCAAAGCGGGAAAAAAAAACTGTGTTTTCAAATACTCCTGACAACAGCACATTCTGCTGACACTTTATCTATACTTACTTAACTAGTGGTGTAACTAGTAACTAATGTTATTTTAGCTGTTAACCTTTACTTTCCATGACCTCACCTTCTGCCTTTACACCATTAAATCTCAGTGTCTGTCGTATAGACTAAAATACTCTAATGATTAACAGTATACAAATATCTTCATGTTTCAGGCAGTTGCTAACTAAAATCATTATTCTGCTTCAAACAATATCCCACAATCCTTCAAGTTAATGAGGATGTTTTCATTCCCTCCCTTCTTTCTTCATTCTTTACTTACTTTTGTCTCTTCGGTGTGTCTTGTTATTTTCCTTATAGGGAGTTTAAAGTGTGTATTTTCTTATAGCTTATAGATGTAATATATAGTTATACTGTATTTGTTGCATTTATGAAATTACAGAAAGACCAAAAAAGAAACTGTTGCTATGTTTACCTGTTTCAACAAAGGAAAACACCAAACTTGAAGAGAAGGAACAAATACACTGGCATGTTTAGGCCTACTTTGAAATAAATTAAACACAGAACTATGCAGGCCTATTTGAGTCCTCCCCATATTTGTTGAATAAAATAAAATAAATATAATATAAAAATACACAAAACTATAAAAAATACAATATAAAAATGAAATGAATAAAAAAAGTAGTCCACTTTGAAATAAACAAAACGTATAGCTGCAGCCTAATATCTTAAAAAGAGTAAACATAAATAAATAGGCCAGTTTCTATTTAATTATGTCCGTTTCAGTGTGTTTTCATCAACATGGAGGTGGTGATGATTTCTTTGGCTTGTAAAAAATTCACAATAGCCTCTCAAATGTCCCACAAAATGTCTTTCAACATTACATTTTCTGTTGTTTGCTCTTTTCTCGCCACATATCAAGCACACTGGTAAGCCAGCATTGTTGACAGGGAAAACAAATGTATCTGTCCACGCAGAGTTATTTTATCCATGGTTAGCATACCGGGTTAGGCGGGGGTCTGCAACTCAAGATAAACCACCTGCAGGGAAAGGCACCGCGCCCGTAGACGCAGGAGAATGTGACGCATTTTTTAGTTGACGAAATATTAAAACATATATTTTATTTCAGTGTCACTATTTCACCTCGAACTCCAAGATAAGAGGTGTTCCCTTTGAAAGATTGTCCACTGTGCAACAAAAAATACATGTTCCATGTTTTTTTTTTGTCAGAGCTACAGGGAGCCACTACAGAGGGGTTAAAGAGCTGCATGTGGCTCCTGAGCCGCAGGTTGCAGACCCCTGTTCTAGGGGGAGCTGAGGGAATAGACAATGGATGGATGTTTTATTCCTTATGACTGGTCCATTCATTTTTTCTTACTTTGTTTTCTTGCTGTCTATTCAGTGCTTCTTACTCCGTGCCTTCCTTCCCTTCTCCCTTTCTCCACATCAGATGAACAGTGGTTATCCAAACATAGCACACTTCAGAGCATTTTGTATGAACCTTTTGAGAATGTGTTTTAAGAATTGTTCTTTTTATTCTCTATCAGTGCTGCTCAGAGTCAAACAACACTGGTTTCCAAACTGGAGGACCTGCAGTGCCACTTCACCTATCTAAAAGATTATTTGTAAAACTGTGAGCAGTAATTTGTATGAAAATCCTTGAATAACACTCGTCATTTAAATAGCATCACTGAGGACATGTTAAAATAATGTTACCATAATTCAGTTTCACATGATTTATTCAAATAGATTTTGATCAGATATTGTTTTTCTTTAATAAGTTACATGTAGTCTATACGTGTAACCATGGTGTTGTCCTTTGCAATGTATTTTAATAACATAATAGACTCTAGAGCCATTGAAATTTGCTTTGCAGTAAGCTTTGTTTTGTGAAAGACAAAACTCTTTGATCGGTACTATAATACTTAACTTGATGTATAACCTGACTATTATCACCAGATTGTTTGTATAGAAAGTATGTCAAGCTTTGTCTAAGTTTTATACACAAATAAATATGCATTATGTACACCAAGAAAGGTTCTTTGAGTATGTTTTGTTTTGGTGGTTACTATATACAAGAAATTGAAATACACGACATCATTATGCAGTACTGTACACAGGGTGCTGATAGATGTTAATTAAACTACAACTATTAAGTCAACTTGGATGGAACAGTGACAATATTTCCAAGGCGATATGTGAACAGGTGACTAATAATCAAACATGCAAGCTTTTGTGTTGAAAAGAAGTGTTTTTAAATTAAATAGAACCCTGTCAGGTCCGGACCTCCTGGTGGCACGGCACTGCTGCGACCCGGGCTCCTGTCGCGCGCTGGAGCTTTTGTTTTTATGTTTTACGTTTCTTTTTTTTATTTTAAACCACACGTTTTAATCTAAAGACTGCGTATGTTGGCACGATGACGATCCTTGCAAAAGAGACGCACTAATGGCTCTCTGCACTGCGGGAGCCTTCCCACCATCTGACCTGCCGGAGGACATACAAACTACAGAGTCTTCTATTATAGTGTTTACTGAGACGTGGCTTCACCGGGATATTTCTGGCTCTTTGTCAGCTGGAGTATTTTTCTTTAATTCACTCAGACAGAAGTGAAACGTCGGGGGGCATCTGTGTTTTTAACACTGATAAGTGGTGCAGACAACAAAGTACGACTCGACTTCACCTTTTTGAACTTAGGGTGTGTTTTTTATTATAGGGAACTTCAATTATTGCAAACTTAAACTGTCACCCGGTTTTCAACAATACTATAAATGCGGGACAGAATTATAGACAAATGTTACGGCAATGTGAACAACGCTTATGTGAGTAGAGCCAAACCCCAGAGCTTCCAAACCCGGACCATAATACGATGCATCTCATATCTGCTTATAGAACTGTTCTCAAACAGAGCAAACCACAAACCAAGACTGTAAATGTTTGCACTAGTGACAGAATAGAGTCTCTTAACAGAATCATAATATTTTATCAGAAGGTGCACCCAGTAAAGAAATGTGGCATCTTGGGGTTAAATATTTCACTCACAAAATATGAATATATACACAAATATAAAATAATCGTTTTGCTTTTCTTCTAAAGAAGAAAAACGATTATTTTAAATACACTTATGAGAGAATATAATCACAAACTTTGAATGAGTCAGGTCTTAGTTCATTTTTCAGAAATGTGGCTTTCGGTTTCTATTCCTGGGAAACGATAGTCAGGTGGGCGTGGACAGAGCAAAAATGTAAACATCTGACATTCACTTCAACTTTGCAGTCAACATTTAAAGCTGCATGCTCAACAACATCTCATAATTTACAGCAAAGCAGGAGTTGGACATCACTGACTTTTTTCCAGCGAACCCAAAGCAGCATCAAGAGCTAAATCCAGCTGAACTAAGTAATATTTAGAGAACTGCTGAGTCGAGGAAACAGCTGAATGATGAGGTGAGCAACTGCTTCTGTCTTTCAAGTAATAACAATCATGATGATGTATTTAATATCTTATTATTATTAAGCCCCAGAGATCCAAAACCCTCACTTTTAATAATAATAATAATAATAATAATAATAATAATAATAATAATAATAATAATAATAATAATAATAATAATAATAATAATAAATTGAAATTATATAGCGTTTTTCGAGACCTCAAAGCCGCTTTACAATCGTAGGGGAAGTGGGGCCAGGGGTTAGGACGAGGGAAGAAAGGGAAAGAGAAAAGGAATAATAATAATAATAATAATAATAATAATAATAATAATAATAATAATAATAATAATAATAATAATAATAATAATAATAATAATAATAATAATAAGTCACTTGAGTCACTTTTCAGAAAATAATATTTTCTTCTGCTCCGGCTCGGTTTGCTGTTATTTTGCATGTGGTGAAACGCCAAAGTAGCTGCTTGATGTCTTTAGTTTTTTTGGACAAGTCTAGTAGTCTACTCCATTGAGTGTTGACAAGAAACAGGTGTAGACGAAATATGTGTTGTTTTGGTGACCTATCATGTACGCAAAGGTGCGTAGTGACACAAGTGACGTTACGCTATCCAGATGTTTGCCGTGCATGCGTACCTACGTACCAGTTATGTGCACCCCTGAATATATATCTCATCTGGCTTGGGAACACCCTGGGATCCCCCAGGAGGAGCTGAAAATGTTACTGGTGAGAGGGAATGAAAAAAGGATGGATGTTTTATTTTCCTACTCAGTGCTTCTTACTCCATTCCTTCCTTCCCTTCTCCTTTTCTCCACATGAGATGAACAGTGGTTATGAAAACATAGCAAACTTCAAAGCATATTACATTAACCTACTGATGATGTGTTTTAATAATTGTTATTTTTATTCTCCATCAGTGCTGCTCAGAGTCAAACAACACTGGTGTCCAAACTGCAGGGCCTGCAGTGCCACTTCACCTGGGATCTGGACACCAGCAGGGCCAAACTTTTACGTTTCAGGGAAAGGTTTGAGGATTTTGGCACCGAGGACGGACACAGCTGGCTGGGTCACATTTACAACCTGCGGGGGTTCATTGAATACAAGCTGGGGTTCACTGAAGAAGCCCAGAGTTTCTTCAACAAGGCTACAGAGGCCTTCTGCCAGATAAGAAATGCAGATGAGGGTCCCTGGTTAGTGGTGAACTATGGGAACCTGGCTTGGCTGCACCACCACCTAGGAGACCCAGCAGAGAGTGAGGCTTACCTGACAAAGGTTGACGCCCTGATGAATGAATATCCATCTCCATCCCAGGACAAGCTCCACCCAGAGATCTGCGCTGAAAAAGCCTGGACTTTCATGAGGTTTAGCACAGATAAAATGTCGCTGGCTCTAGATTACTTCCTGAAGGCCATCGAGATGCAGCCGGACATGGTGGAGTGGAACACCTGCCATATCTTAGGGTTAATGTTTGCTTCAGAGCACAGCAGCACAGCAGTGGGGGCTGACATCTTGGAGAAAATGAGAATCGCCAAAGAAAAGGATCCAGAGAACTTGTACCTCGCAGTTCACTACCTCGACCAATGTGCTAAGAAAGGAGAAAGAATTGAAGATGAAGCACGTGAGCTAGCCAGGGAGGTTTTGAGAAATCCTGTCAGCTGCTACGGTGGTATTAAACCATTACTTATTGTTTACAGAAACTATTTATCTGTTGATGAGGCCATTGATTTGGCAGAGGAGGTTCTGAGAAACCATCCAGATGAGCGTTATCTGAAGGGATGTGCTGCACTCTGCTACAGATGGAAGATCTTTGACAATGACAGTCTTCCAACACAAAGCCTGATGGACAGAGCAATCAGTCTCCATGAAGAGATGATTTCTCTTTACCCTCATTCCTCACTGAGGAAGAAAATAGATCTTGCACATATATATGTAAAGTCAACTAATGGCCTAGCTAAAGCTGAGCAGATATACCAGGAACTGCTAGAAAGGGATCTTGAACCTGCAGACAAACAGATGCTTTACTACAACTACGCACAACATTTAAACTTCCATGGACAGGATCGCAACAGGTCACTCGGATATTACATGCAGGTGGCAGAGATACGGCAACAATCCATCTTTCGTGAGAAAAGCATCAAAGTTCTGGTGAACATTAGAGACAGAGGCAGGGACATAATGTGTAGAGAAATAGAGAAGTTTCTGGAAAACCTGCAAGAGCCATAGTGTTTTTAACAGCACTGGTTCTGAATCCAGAACAAATATAGGTATTGCATTAGCAATAACATCTGTATATACTTATTATTTTGATTACTTACACGTTAATTAAGTTGCACGTTTTTTCTCTCTTGGTCGTGTGGTCCAGAAGGCAGCAACACCCACACTCGGAACATGTAATATACGATCAACTCATTGTTGGTTTTAGTCTATAAATGGCTAACAAACAAAAGAACCTGTATATTTTGAGCTGTCTCCTTTTAAGGCAGGTTTCAACAAGTGTTCATTGAAGACAACACATATCTAAATACCTATACATTAGCACTGAAAAACTGCCAGCTGTAGTACACAAGTACAAATGTGTTGTAAATGTTAGTGAATAATAAAACTTGGATTTGTAATGCAGCTTAATTTGTTCTATCACCTGAATTACAGCCAAATGCAACTGATTGTTTTCATGTATGTAAGCTGTGTCTCAGTTGTACACTCTATAAATACTATGAAATATACATTACTAAGACATTCTGTTGGACGTCAACCAAACTACAACTTTTAAAGCTACTGCCAACATTATATTTGAAAACCTTTAGAGAAGCAAAACATTAGTTAATTCATCGTTTTCCAAAAACTAAAATCACAGTAACACTGAATTTTATGTTTGAGATTTCAGAATAATTCCTTGGAAATAATAATTTGGTACTAATTACAGGGGAAAAAAGTAATTTCCTCAAAAGAAATGCTGAAGTTTTTCCCAAGTAAAGATGAATTCATTTATTGATTGATGATTGAAAACTTTATTGGAGCCTTGTTTAATAATATAATTTCCCAAAGACAAAGTATAAATGTTTGCATGTTCAGCCGACCTTTTGGCAATATAGTGTAACATGAAACCCATAGACTGTTGAAAACACAGCTGTAATATTTGTATCATGTCTTATTTTACTTGACAAAGTTCCTTGTAAATAAAATCCCAGGAGCATCATGTCATGTCTCGTCGAGTTTGTTGAGTTTTTCATGTTGTAACTTCCTGTTTTGTTCTCCTTTTTGTACCTCTTGTTTCTCAATCCAGTTCCTTTTACTTCCTGCCTTTGTGTGGTTTCCCGCCATCAGAGAAGCGAAACGTGAGGGCGGGGGGGCATCTGTGTTTTCATCACTGATAAGTGGTGCAGACAACACAATACAACTCGACTTCACCTTTTTGAACTTAGGGTGTATTTTTTATTTTAGGGAAATGTTGTAGTGTAATGCGGCTGTAGAGGTGACATATGGCTGTAGAGAGGGCATACGACTGTACTAGACTATGCATGATAACCCTGTGAGCACCTCTCACACAGGCTAGATAAGGATGTGTAATGTCTCGTAGAGTTTGTTGAGTATTTCATGTTGTAACTTCCTGACTTTGCTTGAAACCAGAGCGGGTTTGTTTGCACATTAAGCACAATGGGTTCGACTCGTGGAGGACAAATAAAAATTCCTCTGTCCACTTTTCCTGAATGTTCCTATGCTCGTCTTGTATGGCTCGTACCTTTCTTTTTTAACGGGAGCAGCTGTTGTCTGTCCACAAACCACATCTCCAGCATCTTCCTCTCGATTTACGGTGGTTTGATGCTCCAAAGACAAATCTTAATTTTCCTCGTTTGTCACGCTTTGTTTCTGTCCAACAGGTGTGCAACTTTTTAATAAGAAATCGATCCATTTTACGTCTGTAGAAACACGTGCTAACTAGCATGTAATGTTGAAACGAGTCGTCCGGACTAACGCAGGTTGGTCGTAGTATCCTCCAATTTAAATGTTCAAATTTAGCGATATAAATAATTTTTTTGCAAATGTCCATATTCACAAGCATGCTTATGTTAACATATTTTTAATGAGCTTAAGTTAATTTATTTCTATACTAGCCCACCATGTATCTCCCCGTCCAAGAGCACATTCCCCATTGTAGTGCTGATAGACCGCCAAAACTGGCAACTCCGCAGTGAGTCAGTGTAGTGCCGAGCAAGTTTAAATATCTTGTTCCTAGTTTATATCTGCATCTTTTATCAATTATTATTACATATTATTTGTGGGCTAATAGAGCAGACTCAGTGTTTTAATGGGTTATATGTAATAGCCCTGCTTGTTTTTAGTGTTTTTATGAAATATCTGTATTGACTCCATAATCATATCTATCCCCCCTTTATTTAGCCCACTGCCACGGGAGCCACCAATGGCTTGGCGAGCCGCACAATGAGTAACACTGCTCTAGAGCACTGATACGATACTCATTGTTGGTTTTAGTCTATAAATGGCTAACAAACAAACGAACCTGTATATTTTGAGCTGTCTCCTTTTAAGGCAGGTTTCAACAAGTGTTCATTGAAGACAACACATATCTAAATACCTATACATTAGCACTGAAAAACTGCCAGCTGTAGTACACAAGTACAAATGTGTTGTAAATGTTAGTGAATAATAAAACTTGGATTTGTAATGCAGCTTAATTTGTTCTATCACCTGAATTACAGCCAAATGCAACTGATTGTTTTCATGTATGTAAGCTGTGTCTCAGTTGTACACTCTATAAATACTATGAAATATACATTACTAAGACATTCTGTTGGACGTCAACCAAACTACAACTTTTAAAGCTACTGCCAACATTATATTTGAAAACCTTTAGAGAAGCAAAACATTAGTTAATTCATCGTTTTCCAAAAACTAAAATCACAGTAACACTGAATTTTATGTTTGAGATTTCAGAATAATTCCTTGGAAATAATAATTTGGTACTAATTACAGGGGAAAACAGTAATTTCCTCAAAAGAAATGCTGAAGTTTTTCCCAAGTAAAGATGAATTCATTTATTGATTGATGATTGAAAACTTTATTGGAGCCTTGTTTAATAATATAATTTCCCAAAGACAAAGTATAAATGTTTGCATGTTCAGCCGACCTTTTGGCAATATAGTGTAACATGAAACCCATAGACTGTTGAAAACACAGCTGTAATATTTGTATCATGTCTTATTTTACTTGACAAAGTTCCTTGTAAATAAAATCCCAGGAGCATCATGTCGTGTCTCGTCGAGTTTGTCGAGTTTTTCATGTTGTAACTTCCTGTTTTGTTGTGTACCTACCTCTTGTTTCTCAATCCAGTTCCCTTTACTTCCTGTCTTGGTGTGGTTTCCCGCCATCTTCAGCCCCGCCCCTGATTGTTTCCACCTGTTCCCCCTCACCTCTTGTATAAATTGTCCTGTCTCCCCTTGTCTTGTGCCAGTTTGTCTTGTCATATCATGTGCAAGTACCAGTTTATCAACAAGTGTGATTTTTCAGAGAAGTTTGTATATCCTCCTAGTGTGCGCTTTGAGTTGATCATCGGATTTATTGAAGTAAAGTATTGTTTTTTACACTTTACATTTGTTTCTGGAGTCGTGCGTTTGAGTCTTCCTTCCCTGTGTCCGAGTCGTAACACATCAATCATGAGTTGCATGTCGTCGTCTTTCCTCTGGATTCAAACAAACTTCCATAAAACACACGACTAAGGAATCAGGGTCTTTATTTCTGACAAATGTCAGGTCAGAGTGTGAAACTCATTCTTAACATACAGAAACACATTTTCTACATTTACACAGATCCAAAAGTTATCAATAATAGCCGTAAGTATCTGAAGACGGGGCGTACTGTAAGATTGCTCTCTCTCAGAGGGTGTGAGAATGAGGCTGAAAGGCTGCAGATGGAGTGAGTGAATATATACTGTCCATACACACTGCTGAGACCGGAGGGCTTTACATTGTAAAATCTTAGACATGTCGGTGGTCCAACATCGAAAATGGAAATGACTTGTAAACTTAAAATTAAAAAAACTCAAATTTCGTACAAGATTTAGAAGCAAGTTCTATGACCGTTTGGAGGTAAAAAATAAAAAGGGAAGATATATAAGAAACATCACTCGTTTCCTCTTCGACTCTTCTTGTGACTCTTTTTTGAACTCCTGTGATGTGAGAGAAACAAAATGACTTTAAATGGAAATAATTAAACAAATAGTTCATAACTAATTACTTAGAAAAGAAATCACACTGGAGATATAGGAACATTAAATACCCTGTTTGTTTCATTTCAGACATTATTGTAAAATAGTGACAACACACAAAGAGTGCTGGGTGTCTCCTTAAATCCATTTTGTTAATGTGCTGAAGATCGTGTGTTGCGACTGAAAGCTCCAGAACAGCTACTCAATTAACCTTGACGTGAGATTGTTTTGTTTGTATTGCTTCCAAGGTCAAGAATCCTTTTTTATATATACTTTAAAATGAAAACAATTATGTGAAAAGTGGGAAAACTCCATCTGCTGGTGAAGATCGTGTGATACAATAAAAATCTCCTGAAAACTACTCTAAAGACTCTGTGGAGAGATAGTTTTGGTACAGACTAAAATGTACCTGTGGCACTGCTATCAAGAAGCACCAAGTACTGAAAGTTGTCAGATTTGTAAAGTTAATGGCTTCTTCTTTGTGCACAGTTCCTGATTTAAATTAGTTAAAAACTGTATTTTTAGGCAGAGTTATTGTTCATCTGCTTGTGTTTAGACAACATTCAGTAACTTTCGCTGCTTGTTTAAAAAAACATGTTTATTATATGGGATCGAAAAACTTGGAACTATACCCTGACCCAATATATGCAGATAGAAAAATGGTTATAATTTTGTGAGTAGATGCAACATTCTTGCATGTTTAAGCAACAACAGCATCATCACTCACCTCTCTGGGGACTTTGAGTGGCTGCGATGTCTGTGGCTTCTGTGATGACCTGGATCAGAATAATGACAGCATAAGTACCAAACAACCATCCTCAAAACATCATTTACAGTAAGGATTTGTTTCTTCTTCTACATACTCATAAGAATCAAGTATTGTGAACATCTGGGTAAAACTTTGAATTCAAATAAAAAAGAAAACCAATTGAAGAAATAAAAGTTTGACCGGAACACGAAAACTAAATGACAACGACATAAAATAAAAACCTCATCGAGCTCATCTGTCCAAATAAGAGGAGGTAGAATCAAAGAATAACTTCCTCTCATTCACTGTGGTGTTCACAGTTTAGTACAAATACAATTCAATAAGTGAAATGTCTGCAAAAGAGTTCTCAAAAAATTCTTATTAGGGTTTTATCTAAATGACCTCCCTGTATACATCCATCCATCTATTATTGTACAGCCACTATAGGCCAGTAGTAGAGCCTACTCTTAAAGTTTCTCAGTTTCGCATCAATGCATCACACGAGTACCTACCGGGGGATTTGGAGCGGTGGCGTCTGTCTCTGGACCGGCTGCGGTGTCGGCGGGGGCTCTTGCTGCGATGGCGGTCTCTCCGGGGCGATGGGCTGCGAGAACACGCAACAAAAAGACATGAATGAGGGTCATGTATTATATTTTAAAAAGGTGACAAAGGATTTCAGCCAAAAGCGAACATACCTTCGCCTCTTTGGAGATCTGCTCCTCCTGCAGAAAGAAAATAAACACACACAGGATTTGAGCTGAATTCACAATTTATGAAATGACTTCACAAGAATGTAGCTGTGGAAAATGTCTCATTCTGGATGATTAAAACACGAACCGTCTGGGTGAGCGACTGCGTCTGTAACGAGGCGACGGTGAGCGACGAGGTCGGTCGTTGTCACGGTAACCGTCGCGGCGCCTGTGGGGCTCAGGGGTCTGGAGTCTCTCCGGCTGCAGGCGGGAAAAACAACACACGTTTTAAAACCTGTGGAAAGGCACCGCACGATAAACTGTTCCTGTAAGAAGTGGATCAGTCGTTAGTTGATTCATTATTTAAATGTAAAAGGAAAAATGCTAAAGATTTATACTTCAATA